>NC_060273.1:100936789-101129990 GCF_021613505.1 Equus quagga
TGGAGGTGCGTGCGTGGGACGCGCTGTGAGAGGGCCAAGTGGTGAGGGAGGCCAGGAGAGGTGGCGGTGCCATCAGGCATGGGCGGTGTGCGTTTTATTCTGGGTGGTTGTAGGGGGTTTGCTCGTTTTCTGATTGCCTTGGATGGGTTTTAAATAGGGGCTGACATGGTGCGATTTACATTTTAATGTCATCTTGGCTGCTGTGACCTCTGGAAAGAATTGGCGATCCTGCCAAACTATGGCCGATCGCTTCCTTTCTTACCTTTCAGCTTTTGCTCCTGCTGTTTCCTCTCCCTGGGCCATCATGGAGAGGGGCCTGCAGATTGTGTGGAACGCTCAGCATCAGGCCCAGAGGCTGCAGGGCGTGGAAGTAAAATTTGGAAAAGCTTGTGGCTTCCTTGCTTTCCTCACCTTGGGAAACCTATGGATGGGACTCAGAGCACCTGGCTGCAGGTCAGGTCCTGGCCGGTTGGAGCACGCAGATAGCTGAAGGCCTGGCTGGTGCTCAGGGAGGACAATCAGTTCCTTATTTTTATTATAAAAAATAATTACTCTTGTTTTCTCTTCTCTTTAAAATACTCTTATTTTCTGTGTACATAATTTCCCTTTGAGCTCCTTGAGAGCAGAGCCTTTAATCCTCCACCTGTACGTTTCTAGACTTTTTGGCCACCCTGTCTAGGTGATTTGAGATCTGATTCCAGCCTTCTCATTATCAAAAGCTGTTGACAGAATTACTTTACTCTCTTTCCTTTGTCTCTTCCTGATAAGAGAAGGCAGACTGCTGGATTATAATAGGGAGCTCCATTATTAAGGTAGACCTACCCGCCCCCATTTTGCTGAGATATCATTCACATGCAACCCTTTTAGAGTGTACAGTTCAGTGGTTGGTATGTTTGTAAAGCTGTGCAACCCTCACCACTATCTAATTCCAAAACATTTTCATCACCCCAAAAGGAAACCCGGTACCCGTTAGCAGTCACTTCCCATTGCTCCTACGCCTCCGTCCCTACAAACCACCAGTCTACTGTCTGTCTCTATGGATTTGCCTGTTCTGGACATTTCCTGTAAATGGAATCACGCGATACGTGGCCTTTTCTTTCTGGTGCAGCGCTGCTCTTAATGGCGCTACACAAATGAGCCTTCTGAGCGGCCTCTCCAGAGCGCGTGCTGCGCTGCCCCTTCATGCGCATGGCCCGTTGCCTAAGCCCGAAGGTACCTGCTCCCAGTGGTCCTGTCCCTGCTGCTTTGTCCAGATGGGATTATGAGAGAAAATATAATGACTTTATTTTCTACTTTAATTTTTGCCCTGCAGAGAAAGGAAAGGAGGGAGGTTTGCTTTGTGTTCTATTCAGCAACCTTTTTGTTTAAAATTCTATAAAAATGTGTACGAATTTTGCTCTTTTCATTTCATATTTTTCTTAAGGATCAAGCTGCCACCTTCCTGGGACCATCAGAGATCAAAAATGTAGTCTGATTCCTTTAGTTTTCACATGATCCCGGGACAGAGAGGGAGAGTGTTTCCCAGGGTCACACAGAGGCCACAGTTGCTCTGGACCCTCAGTTACCACACAGAAATGTGAGCGCACGTTTAGACCCATCTTAGTACCAAGGTCGGAAGAATTAAAGATGTTTCGAGCTCACCATTTTGGTGTTTATATTTAATCTAATGTTTGCTAACACTTTTAAATCTCATGGTCACCTCAGTGGTGCGTCATTTTATCTTCTGTGTGTGCTCACCAACCATTGTAAACTTTCACTGCTGGTACAGAGAATGTTACTGCTTTTAGCTGTTTGCATGGCTGCTGACCACCTGTGCAGCAGTTTATTTAATAAAGACTTGTGTATCCCTATATAAGTGCTTTACAGATAGAGCTCATTTAATCCCCTTGACAACCCTGCAATGGAAGTACTATGATTGTTCCCGTTTTACAGATGAGGGAACAGAGAAAGAGAAGTTACTTGATTCGGATGTCACAACTAGTCAATGGTAAAACTGGTATTTAAACCCAGGGAGTTTGGCTCCAAAGTCCATGTTTCTAACTTTTATGTTTTATTACTTCCCATGTGGCTCTTTGACTGTTCCACAGATACGTGCCATAAGCCAAGGCAGAGATGAAAATTGAACTGTTGGTGTTAACTTTTTCGTTTATCGGTCTGACACTGTCAACACATTACCTTCATGTACTGTATTGTTCCTCTCAAATAAGGTACTGACAAATCATATGTCTGCACACATGGTCGTTGGCAGTGGTTTTTGAACATGTGTTAGAATGTATTGTGAACACTTTTTCTCTTGTTACATGTTATGTAGCATTAATTTATGACAACAGCAATTATAGATAGTTATTTGCAGAGACTTGCTCTGTTTTACCAGTTCAAGCCCCTCTAAAGGTGGCACCCTGAATCGGATTTCCTGCAGCAATGCAGCCTTCCCTTTAGTTCTATGTCAGGAGGCAACAAATTTCAAGGAGGAGATGTTTGGGGATGACCCCTGTGACGTCAGATCAGAAAAGGGATGGTGAGGGGGATAATTTGAAAAAAAAAAAAAAACGCTTGTCAAAATAATTACAAGAGTTGTAATAATTAACCACGAGTTAAAACGATGGCATCTTCTTAGCTAATGATACACAGCAGATAAAGTGAGGGAACATAGGTTAAAATGGATTGAAAAATACTTGTTTAGGATTTGCAACGGCAGACTCCTGAACAGAGGTGCATTACCCAGAGGAGAGTTTGAGAAAGTCGCCCTGGTGTGACTGACAGTTGTGAACCGCTGCGTTTCGTGGAACCAGAGCTAGGTTCCCTAGGGGTGCTGGAGGATGTGTGTTTGTAGGTCTCTTCTTAGACTCGTTAGTAAGGGGCGGGTTTGTTTTCTTGCGAACTTGTAATTATCTTGCTTTTTCTCTTTTTTGCTCATGAGAACTTGGGAGCAGATACCTTTTCTACTAAGCTCCTTGTGTTCCTATTACACTAGCTTTGCTCTCTCCAACTGTATGTTCTTTGAATGGTGCTTAAGAGCAGAGCAGACAGAGCATGCCCGCGTTTTACTTCTCTGGGGGGTATGAAGCACATGCAAATGTTCTGGCCAGCTGTGCACTTGGATCACAAATACAACTGGCATTGTGAAAAAAAAATAAATAAAATGAATATATATATATATATATAACTGCCGTTCTGTAAGTTTTACCTTAGGTAACAGAAATCTTCATCATTTGAGCATTTTACCTTTGTCAGCTTTTTACTGGTTGTCTTTTCACTTAGTATTACTGCTAATACTGCTGAACTGTTTTAAGATGGAGTTGTGGAGAAAACTGAGAAAATAATCAAATATCCTTATAACAATTTGTGATTATTTTTGTGGAGAAATACAGCCAGAATTTTGGTTAAGTATTTTTTTCCCCTTGCCTGTGTCAAAGAGAAAAGAAAGTTTTGAGAAACAAATAATATGCATGATGTAAATTATTTATTCATAATCTAGTTTCTGGGCTCTAAAGCAGTTGTGGAGGGAAATCCCATTCCTAATACTGTTGTCCCTTGTTATCTGCCGGGGGTTGGTGCCAGGACACCCCCTGATACCAAAATCCGGGGGTGCTCAAGTTCCTTATATAAAATGATGTAGTATTTGCATGTAACCTGCACACATGCTCCCGTGTGCTTTAAATCATCTCTAGATTACTTATAATACCTAACACAATGTAAATGCTATGTAAATAGTTGTTATATTGTTTAGGGAATGATGACAAGGAGAAAAGAGTGTGTACATGTTTAGTACAGGCTCAACCATCATAGGCCTTTTCATCCCTGCTGGATGAATCCATGCATGCAGAACCCACAGATGCAGAGGGCCGACTATACTCTGTTCTGGAATGTTACTTATAAACCTTAATGAACCTTTTTTCCCTCTCTTTATGTAGGACCTAGAGATTGGGTCTCTCTTTCCTTCTTCTGAGCTGCCTTCATCTCCCCCTGTCCTGGAGTTCTTCTCTTTTTCAGGAGTGACTGTGCGTGAGGACCTAGTTTTCAACTTAATCACCTCATATGGTATTTAAAATAAGTGTAAATACATATGGGACCTTTTAAGGTGTTTAGCGGCTATTGATAACATTACCAATTAATTAATTTTGAGGAACAGTGAATTAATATAGCAGAAGTTTAAAAAAAATTTCAAAAATTGCTAATGAAATTACTTTTTTGTAGCAGTTGAAATTTAAGTGGGGGCTGTAGAAACCTATCCTGACTTCATTCTATCACTTGCTCACTGTTATGGTTCCCAGGAGTCCCGCTCGGTCACACGGCCACTGCTATATATATCCTGCAGCTTCTGATAGTCAGGCCAGGCGATCTGGTGGAAGGATCATTTACGTGTCAGAGGTAACTCTGCACAGTTGTCTTCCTCTTGATGTGACCCTCTTTTGTCTGGAAAAGGTCAGTTTAGGTTGTTCCTGTCTAGATTGTGAGGGTAGTTGAGCTTAAGTTAGACTTCATGATACCATACTTGACATAGATATTCTATTTACAGAGCCATCAATTTTGTTGACAAAGGGTGGTCCCAGTAGGATTCACATCTGCTGTTTTATTGCTTCAGCCATTCATCTTTTTAAACCATCTATCTATCAAACAGTGGAATGCGTTCAGTTCTGAGTTATAAGATGTTAGCTAGGAGAGGTCTCAGAGATCAGGCTGCTAGGGTGATAGTTGCCTTTAACAGATTGGGAAACCAGGGCCACAATCTGAAGTTACTTGACTTGGGTCACAAGTCTCTTGGGGCCAAGCCAGGTTGTAGGTGTAGGGATGTCTGACTCCCTTGGCCTGTGCACTGTCAGCATTTCACATGGTTTATATTGGACTGTGCCTAATCTTCCATTTTGCATTAAAAACCAAAGTGGTGCACAGCTGGTTACTAAGGTTCCTGTGATTAAACACCAAAGTGTTTGACCACTGAATGACTGCTTTTATTTTCTTTATTATTCAGTGTCCATTAGAGATACTGTTTGGCTTTTTGGGGATATTTTTTTGGTGAGGAAGGTTGGCCCTGAGATAACCCTGTTGCCAATCCTCCTCTTTTTGCTTGAGGAAGATTGGCCGTGAGCTAACATCCATGCCAGTCTTGCTCTATTTTGTATGTGGGTTGCTGCCAGAGCGTAGCTGATAAGTGGTGTAGGTCCACGCTTGGGATCCGAACCCACGAACCCTAGGCAGCCAAAGGGGAGTGCGCTGAACTTAACCATTACACCACTGGGCTGGCCCCAAGAGACGTTTTATAGATTCATCTTAAAATGTATTTGCTTGTGAATTTAGCTTACTGCATGTTGTGCATTTCATGAAGTCAGTCATTTTATACTATGAGAACGCTATCTTAAAGGGTAAAGGAGCATGGTATATTTTTTCATTGTTCTTGTGTAGTCCTTTTAGAAGGTAGTTTCTACATATATCTTTGCCGCTTTTGCCGCTAGCTATCTCATATCTTTTTTTCAAGTAGGGGAGGAGGAGTGGGCATGACATAAACAGTAAATCAGCAACTCGGTTTTATTGTATGTTGTTTTCTTTCATTAGTCTCTCTCGCTCTGTTGGTCCTCTTGCTTTGAAAGCACACCTGCTCTGCAAGTGTAACTTTTGGAGCACCTATAGTTTCTGACCGTTTTTTCCTTGAAGAAGAAAAATCTTTTCCTTATTGGCAAGGAAACAAACTAGTGTTTATATCTTAAAACGTGTAATGTTTTGTCCCTTCTAATTTGACACACTGTATGTGTCAAATAATATTTGCAATGGCAGATTCCTAAACAAGAGGTAGTAGGAAATAGGAAGACCATTTTGCGCTGTCAGGAGTTCCTCCCCACACTCTGATAAATACAGCGAAAAGCAGTCCCATGCGTAGTGGCTGTGGATGGTCACATTGTGTGTCTGCTGCATCAAAAAAGATTGTAAACATTATGGTCTGTATTCTTCATGTTCAAGCTTCAAACCATCTACCTTGAACTCTGGAATGTTTGCTATTAAACGTAACTTACCACCTTAGAAATAAAACAAAGCAAATGGACCAGAAGCAGATGCTTTTTTGTGCTTTAGCAACAGTACATCTCAAAGCTTTTTATCATTGCAGAGTTTTTTTAATTAACTGCTTTTTTTGATGCACTGTCAGTCTGGTCATATAATCTACTTGTTAAAATTAAAATCCTGTTGATGGGCACACCTGCTTTTAGAGTAGTAAAGCCAATGCTTTGAAGACATAGCATGTTTCTTAATTTTATGTCATTTGGCTAGTTTGAATTGTAGTGACTAAGTTACATATGAACCGTGTACAGGACAGGTAATATGTACCCAAGTTTCTTCGGTGTGAGTAACTGGAAGCATATGGACATGGACCTGATAATCACTAGCTATATTAACCTTCGGGCAAATAGCTTAACTTTTATAAAACTCTCTCATATGTAAAAAGGGGGAATAATATTTGTCAAACACTTAGCACAGAATCAGACATTCAGTAAGTGCTTAACCAGAGCTGGTTGTTTTTATTAACATACAAAGAGGAAAACTGACTTAATTTTAGTCATAGTTCCCTAACTCTGTGTCATTGGGCTTTTAAATGATGAAGAAAACCTCCTAAATAGTATTTTCTTTCACTTATTTTCACTTATTTTTCCACTTACCTCTTTTTCGTTCCTTGTCTTACCAGTTTTTTCCTGTACTTCTATCAGCAGCATTGTTATTCCACGGGCCATGAAGTACAGTAAGGTTTTCTTCTTCAAAGTTGTAAATATGTGGTTTGGCTAGTGGCTTTCTTCTGTTTTGGGACAGTGGTATCCATGTTCCTAAGCACTGGGTATAATTTTAACTAACAGTTTTTTAATATTAAATCCAGTTTTTACTTTGTTTTATTCCCATGGAGATTTCCAGTTTCCCATAACTCCGCCTCCAAAACCCCCCTTCCTGGGACCCCCGCCCCAGGCACACATGGGCTGCTTAATTGGGAGTGGAACCGTTTTTTGACTGTGGACTTTGGGTCCATGAGAATCATTGTTTTGGCTGAAAGGTTTAAGAAAGGTTTAAGGACAGTATCAGTACATTGTCAGCGCCAGGCGTCTGCTTCCTGGTTCAGCGTGCCTCTGTCACTGATCACCCGGCTCCTCTCACCGTTTCCTTCGTCCCCCTCTGCTAAGAATCTACTGGAGAAAAGGAAAGCCAGCCAGGTTTTTGGTTTGTACTGACAGCAAATAATCTTATTTACTTTTTTCCTTTTTTTATTTTAAGAAAAATTATCACAAAGTAAAGAAGATTAAGCCAGACAGTCTTATTTCCTGTTAGAAGCTCCCTTTAAATATGTCATTTGGAATATAGGATGTAGGAATGAATACTTGCAAAACTTCTAAATGAGCTTTTTGGATTTGTCATCTGTCTTTTGCTTACCCTTCATTGTATACATATATGTGTATAATACATAAATATAATAGATGCGTATATACTCCATTCTACTTTAGGGAATGACATTTTTCAATTTAATGATGTGAGTGAAGGCATTGAAATACCCATTAACCAGGAATAACCTTTGATTCTGAAAGAGTTGATAAGGATTATTATAGTTAATTTATAACTACATTTAAGTAAGAGAATGTAACATCCATCCCAACGATACAATGTCACTGAAGTTGTCATTGATGGAAGAAGAAAATCTCAGTAAGTGAAACTGTGACAGAAATATCTCAGATGTAGAAAATATGGCTTCCCCCACCATATCTGCTTTTCCGTTTGCTAGTTTTAATTTCTTAATGATATAACCATAGAATATTTACAATAGTAAAGATTAGGTAGAAGTTGGGTAGCATATTATTTGACATATTTTTTGTATTTGTTAATTGCTTAAACTTCTGAATGCTATTACATGTTACACATAATAAATATGGACTTTGTCCTAAAAAGACAAGGGTTCAAAACAAATATAAATGGCTTGTACAATTCATATATAGAAAAGCATTTTTATCTATTTTGCTTACTAAGAGCATGAATCTGAACTAAGAGCATGTACAAGTGGATGTTTTCCCACATGGATGTGTTGTGTCTATAATAATTCTAAAAATATTGTGGAGGGTTATCTCTTTCCTGTCCCCCCAAGTGAGCGTTAACTGAACATTTTGAAAAATTTACTTGTTAGATGAAACCTCAGCGAGGGAAGCATAGCTGGTTCTAACCATGTCTAAATGTCTCGCAAGCTTGGCTTGGAAAGCTTTTGGTGGTGCCGCTCACCTCTCTTATCAGGATTCAGTCAGCTGCATCCCTTAACAGTGGCCTGAGCAATAACAACCTTGAATTGTCTAACGTAAGCAGCAGTCTGGAGGCTGACACTCCATGGCTGGTGCAGCAGAGATCCACGCTCTCTCCTGCTGACCTTGGAGTGCTGGCTTTCCTCCTCGTGCTGGTTGCCCCAAGGTTAGCAAGATTACTGCCTCCTTTAGTGGTGGCCCTCACAAAATTATGAAACCCATGAACAGTCCTTACTTTACATGATTTCTTTCTAATGAAGTGCTTAGGGGCTTTGCAGCCTAGTCGTGTCCATGGGTCAGGGAATATCTTAGGTTCTCTGAATGATGACTCCTAATTTGGGAGGGACAGTCCCAGCCCAGGACCATCTCTGCTCAACCTTTGTTTTCTTCACATGTGTTTAATGCTGTCCTTTGGCCATTCCTGGTTCCTGCCCTTGCTTTTAGAAAACAGCAGCAAAGGTATGAAGAAGTAGATGGGCCAACAAGGGTAGAGGCATCCAGTACCAGTCATTGGGGCTCACTGGTCTGGATGAGGGCTGGCCAGTGGGGTAGATTATGTCCATATCAGTACTAATCCAATACATAACAAATTTTGGCCAGTCCACCTTTGCAGCCTGGGCCTGGGAACTGTTTTCAGCAGTGTCAGAATTTGTTCCCACTGACCTGCAAGTAGGATTTCTGGGATTTCAGCTCACTCTACTCTTTGTAGCATTTGGGATTTGAAGAGTGAGGTATAATTAAAATCCATGAGTAATTCTCTAATCTCCTTTTAGCCTTATTAACAATGCTATTAATCCTTTACCTGCTCTGCTTAGCCAGAAGGACTGGAGTGTTACTGTTGCCCTCTTTTCTTTTCAATCTCTTGCCTCCCTATGAAAATAAATTATTACCATGTTATAATTATTACCCAGTAAGATAATATTTACTGAGTCCTTACCCCATTCCAGTTGTTGTTTCTAAGTACTTTACACGTGTTAACTAATTTAATTTTCACAACAACACAGTAAGATTTATTATTCCTACTTGACAGATAAGGAAACTAAGGCCCAGAATAACTTGCCCAGGGTCATGTGTCTAGCGAGTGGTGGAACCAGGATGCAAAGCTGCACGCTCAGGATGGTGAGATGATGTCAAGCCAGACGAGCACTGGGAAGGAATGAAGGGAAAAGCCTGGCTCTTCCATAATTCAGTGTAATTCATAATTTTCTGATAGTTTGCTTTGTTTAAAGAGAAAATTAGAATGAGTCAGTTTCATGTGATGAGCTGTATGACTTTTCTCTCTGTATCTTTCTGTATATGTGTGAATTGAAGGGCTTTTAATGCTCTAACACACCACGGATTGTGTCTGATCATTGTTAGAGAAATTTGTTTGTAAGAAACTCATGAACTGTTTCCTCAAGAGAGAAATTAAATGAATGTTCACTTTAGTGTTTGTTTTTAACAAACCCCTAAAGAGAGACCTAGTCTCTTAGGAGGAAGTAGTTATAGAAAGTCTGGTGCCAGTTTTTTTTCCCCCCAAATAGAATTTTTTTCCTCCCTTTTGTTATAAAAAATAGTACATACTCATTGCAAAGACCTTAAAAAAGTAAAGTTCTGCAATCGCAATACCCAGGATTAACTCTATACAATTTTAAGTATATATTTCTGGGTGCCATTCTTGGTCTGTAAACACACAAATATATCTTTTTTTTTTAACACAAAATTAGTAATTTCCTTTTTACACTCAACACTATATCTTGGACATCTTTCCCTGTTAATATCCTTTTTTAAAGATTTCAGAATATTTCATTGTATGGATACACCAAAATGTATTTCAACAGTCCATTCCTGCTCTTAAAAAATGAGCGAACACATGCCCCCGTGAACTTTGAGTTGAAATTCATTTGAGTATCAGTCTTTCCTCTTCGAACTTCATTATTTTGTCTGTAAAATGTAGAATTTGAACTAGTGCATCTCTAAGATGTTTTCCCACTCAGTAGTCTACGATTTGTGATTCTGCTCAGTGACTGTTTAGAACTGCCAGCTGCTCCTGTAGTGTTGCCAGCCGGCGTCTGCACCCCAGCCACGTCTCTGCTGCTCGCCCAGCACTCACTTCTCTTTTGCCTCCTGCTTGAGGGAGGTGGAGCTCTGCCCCCACTGCATGGTAGGTGGTTCAGGAGAGAGAACAAAGAAGTCACAGCACCGAGCCTAGGTGGCCAGGCCTTGGGAATATGGCAGTAAGTCTGCAGAGAGCAGTGTAAGACCATGGTGTCTGTCTTTTGTCAGTGGCCCCCCTGGAAGTAGTTCTGAGCCCAGGGTCAGTGTCTGTGGTGCAGCTAACATATGCCACTTGAGGCTGAGGTGGCACTAGATAGAGTAAGTCAGTGGCCTAGTACTGTGGAGAGCGTGGTTGCAGTTGTCCCCAGCTGCTGTTGGGACAGTTTCAGAGTTCCTCTAGGGTTTGGCTTTTCTTGTCTCTTGGCGTCTCTTTCTCTGCTGGAAAGGGGTGGCCTGCTCCCTGGCTACAGCAGATTGGACCCAAATCGGTCATTTGGATTTTCTCTCCTAGAAGTGACATGGGGAGGTGGAGCTGAGACAGAAACTTGAAGCTGGTGGTTCTGAAACTTGGCTCTGCCTTAGGATCACCTGCATAGCTTTCTGAACACACATGCCTGTGCTCTGTGTGCCATGGAGTCTGAATACTCAGTCTGAAGAAGGACCTGGGCATGTATCGTTTAGTCAGTTCCCGAGGTGGATGTGGGTCATCACCTGAGTCTGAGAGCCAGTGGACTAGGGCACGAACTCAACACCATCCTGTTCACTTCTGGTGGTTCCCCTGCAGCCCTGCCACCCACGGAAGAGGATGGAGCGCACAGCCGTCCTCCCGGGATCTGAATGTTGAGACTGACCTTTCCTCCTGTTTGCCTGCTTTGTGACCACTGTCACCTTCCTGAGCCTTGATTTCCTCCAGTATAGGAGTAGATCTCTGTGGTCCCTTCCAAAAGTAAGATTATAAGCTCCTTTGTATTATATTAATGCCATAAATATTTATTAAATGCTCACTTAGGACCAGATGTTTTGCTAAGTGCTCTGCAGGCTGGTGGTGAGTTATTCTAGTGAGGAAAACAGCATGGGCTGGTGGGACAGGCACAGGCTCTGTTGGAGTCAGTCTTAGGTGTGAATTCAATCTCTGTTCCTTGTAGATGGGTGCCCTGCACAAGTTATTTTTCTTCCCTAAGCCTCAGTTTCTTCCTCTCAAAAATGAGAATAACAATACCCATTCCATAGGGCTATTAGGAAGGTTAAATTAAATAATTGTTAGGTTCCTACCCCTCTCATTCTTTAGCTTTGCCATTTTGGCTGGACTGCAAATGACCTAAAGGCGTTGAGGGCATCTTATGATTTCTTGAATCCCTTACGTTGCCTGATAGGTTGGTACATCCTCCTTCTGAAATGTGAGGTGAAATATGATTCAGTACATGGACATGGCAGAAGAGTGTATTGTTGAGTCACCTGTGTCCACTCACATGGCCAAGGAAGTGTATAAGTAAATAGCATTCTGGAAACCCCAGTTTTAAACTCTTTTCTTTGCTCTTTTTTTTTTTTTTTTTGGGGTGAGGAAGATTGGCCCTGACTTAACATCTGTTGCCAGTCTTCCTCTATTTTGTATGTGGGATGCTGCCTCAGCATGGCTTGGCAAGCGGTGTGTAGGTTTGTGCGTGGGATCTGAACCTGCGAACTTTGGTCTGCTGAAGCAGAGCGCATGAACTTAATCACTACACCACCGGGCAGGCTCCCTTCTTTCACCTTTTTGAGTCTCAGGTTCTTCAGCTGTAAACTGAGTGGGTTAGACTATCTTTTATGTTCTTTCTTGTTCTGACTAGCTTATGATGTTGTGACTGAAGGCTTTCTTAGTTCATTTAAAAAGTGAACATTGTGCTATTTTAAATTAAAACAATAACTAAATGCTCCAGTAGTATGAGAAGTTCTATAAAAAGTCTAAATGAGCCTCTGTGGTCTTTTCCAGTCTTCTTTCATGTGCCCTTGTTTCTCTACAGAGAAGTGATCAGTGTGTGTGTTCAATTTTGAGTTCTTTTCTTTCTGCTTTTCATTGTTACCATATAGTCTTCCAAGGGTCTTCACATGGAAACTTTTGAATTTGTATTGTTGATAATTGAGGGAACCATTTTTTTAATTCCTTGAAGCACTGAACTTGAACTATTTAGGGTAGTTTTTCTGTTTTTGAATCCGTGGATCTTGACTAACGTCTTAAAAATAATGACGTAGAATGGAATTGAAAATACCAGAATGGTTTCGTGAAATGTTTATTTCGGTTTGTATTTGCGTGTGGATCTGCGTGGTGACTGGATCACGTGTGTGTGCTTAGTCGTGGACTGCTTTGGTTCCCAAAACTAAGACCTTAAGTGAAGATAACTGTATGCCCTCTGCCCAGGATGGATACGTAAGAAACAAATTTTATCATACTAATAACTTAAAAAATCCACTTAAATATAAATAGACAAACATACGCTATACCAAATAAAGCACAGAGGAAAAAAACCTTACATGTAAAGGGCATCCTGTTGTTAGTTCTTTGGTTAACATGCTTGCCTACACTTTTCCTTTGGCGCAGTATTACATTAGCTAGCTTCTGTCTGAGGAAAGCTAACACCGCAAGTTATAAGCCGTTATTTTATAATCAGCTCTCTTAAATTTGTTTCATAAGATTCTTGTGTTTAAAGTGAGAAACTTTTGCCAGTCTTGACGTTCAAAGCAGTATTGACTTCATCTTCCTCTCCTCTTCCTTATGTCATCAGCAGGCATCTCGTTCAACCGTAACTTCCCCCCCTCGGCTGTTTTCATAAAACCCTCAGGCATGCACACATGCACGCACACATACACCCAAAGCTGCTTCTAATTAATTCAGAGGCTTTCTTAGTGAATGACTCAGCATGACTCAGCAGCCTAACTGTCTCTTCGGGGATCCCCTTTCACCAAGTAGCCAATGTATTTTCAATAGTTAACCCATCTCACAGGCTACAGAAGATTCAGATTTCTTCCAGTTGACTATTTTAGTCCAGCTCAGTTATGATAAGTATCCAGACATATGTTAGGATAGGATAAAAAATTATGGAATTCAGGTTTAGAATGAAGAGATTCCCAGGACTGGAGGAAATTTCTATGATTCAGAAGTAACAGAAGCTTATTTTAAATTTATTTCCATTTATTTGCAGAATGAATTTTGTTTAACCGGTAGTTGGTACTGAGAAAGTCATGTTATTAACTGAGGGGAAGAAAGACCCCAGCCTGAGGATCACATGACAGTCAGAACCAGATGGACACCGTGATGTTTGTTTTCACTGCCTGTTATGATGTTGTGGACTTTGGACAGCACCTGAACTGGGTTCCAGAAGTTCCTTTATGGGAATTCCTGCTCACCCATGATGTATCTCAGTTATTGAAAGTGCATGAGAGCTGAGCTGCCATGAGGGAATTCTTGTATCCCGGTGGCAGGACTCCACCTGCGAGTGGGCATGACTCGAGTTCCCAGTCATTGGTGGTAGCTCCTGGGGCCTGAGTGGAGATCCAGGGCCAGCTGGTGCTGGTTTCTCTGGTGACCTGAAGACTGGTAACAAGTAGTTATAATGGCTTGTCCTGATATCTCCACATTGCTTCCTATTGTTTTGTTGTCCTCACGCATCTAGTGACATGGTGCACACGTTTGCCTGAGTTTCTCAGTTGATGTTGGAGGGTAGGCTTTGAAAGTGTAATGTTTGAGAACGTTTACTGAGATCTTACTGCATGCTACACTTGTATTGCCTTTCAGAATTAAAGCCATCGAGAGTCCCAACAAAGAAGATGATACGCAGTGGCTGACCTACTGGGTAGTGTATGGTGTGTTCAGCATTGCCGAATTCTTCTCTGACCTCTTCCTGTCATGGTTCCCCTTCTACTACATGCTGAAGGTACGTTGGCTTTGCCTGAACTGCTCTGTTTCCATCCAGGTGTGTTTTTGCTTTGCTCCCTGACACTAAAATAAACTCCATTTCAGGACCTATCCACAAGGATGGGAAAAAATACTCTAATGTTGAGCATCTGTGGCTCTGCCTCAGGTTAGAAACAGGAAGACAGGATTCGATGTGTCTCACTTCTTTTGTATACTATCTTGGAAACAGCCTAAGCATTTGTGTGTTCAAGGTGTGTTAAGAGTAAAAGGTGGAAATACCATGACCTAGCACCAACAGTGCTATTAGTTTGCCAGGATCCCACCTTCAAGTGGCGATGTTGCCTACATTTGATGCAGAAGTATTGGGAATATTGGCAGGCTGTCGGTTATTCACAGTGGTGAGCAGGAGTCATTATTTCTGAAGAAACTATTTCTTATACAGGTTTGGAGAAAAAAGATGTGAAATGGGCCCTCGGAGGAGGTCATTTTAATACCTCTGGCAGGTGCAGTAGTCAGGGATCGGCCCTGCCACGTCCTGTGTTTGGCAAACGACTAGCCTTGGTTACCACCTTGTGAGGAAAAGGAGTTAGGAAGTTGAAACTCATTCCTAACGGGACGTGTATCAACTCCAGCCATGGACCAGAGGTGAATGAGAATGAGAAAGTTCACACTTGTTAATTGAGTAATTCTTACTCTCTAAATGGGACAAGCTGTCCTCAGTTGATTGCTCAAGTGTCTTCCGTGGAAGAGGCCCTACTTCCTGTTAGTTGCATTGGATGTAAACAGTGCCTCAGGTTCACAGAGCCAGACTTCCCAAGCTGGAGTGGGCGGGTGGTCCAGCCCTTAGGAATTCTGGAGGCTCTTCTTTCCTTTCATACCCTTTATTTTTTGTTTTGAGGAAGATTAACCCTGAGTTAACGTCTGCTGCCAGTCCTCCTCTCTTTTGCTGAGGAAGACTGGCCCTGAGCTAACATCCATGCCCATCTTCCTCTACGTTATATGTGGGACGCCTACCACAGCATGACTTACCAAGCGGTGCCATGTCCACACCTGGGATCCGAACTGGCAAACTCCGGGCCGCCAAAGCGGAACGTGCGCACTTAGCCCCTGCGCCACCGAGCCGGCCCCCCTTTCATACCCTTAAGTATTTGTTTTAATAAAAGTTATACATGAAATAAGGATTCAAATAGTTTTGTAAGACTGTTGAAGAAAAACAGCAGTTCTGCACTCCTGCCCCATGTATTTCCTTCCTTTAGAGGGAACCACTATCCCTTAATTTACAGCAGATTATTTTGTCATGTACCTGTGTGTGTGTTAATTTTTCTGTTTTATGCATTAGCTCTTGATTCCCACTGGAAGATAAGGATTTGCCTCCCTTTCCTCCCTTGTCCCTGCCACACTCATGCAGCCTTCCCATGTCCCCATCTTCCTCAGGTGTCTATATCATAATTTTGGTTAAACATGCGCCGCTGACATTATTATGACTTGCAAATACGGTTTAGTTGGGCCATATAGTGCACATATCATGTACATGTAGTGTTCGTACACAGTTTTTTATTTCCCCCGGAACCAATAGTTGTTTTCTTATTTATGAATTCAGACCTGTTTCTTTCTAGTGTCATCATTTCAATTTATCCTACTTTTTCTCCATTTCTATTTACTTTCTTTTTAAACTTTTAATCTAAAAAATTTAGATAATAGGCAATTAGATACAGGATGCTCTTTCAGGAAGCTCTTTGGTTTCCCCCAGCCGAACCACCGCCATATTGATAATATCTCGATTTTTAATTCTGGGTAATTGTGGTGACATTTCTTCTTTCTCTCTGGTCTGTTTATTTGTATTTTCTTTCTTCTTCCTGGGAGACTGTCTCACTCTGATCTTCCAATTTTCAGGTTGTTCCATTCTGCTATTTATGTCGTATGTTGTGTTCTTTTCTTTTTTTTTTTTGTAAGGAAGATTGTCCCTGAGCTGACAGCTGTGCCAGTCTTCCTCTGTTTTGTGTGTGGGATGCCGCCAAGCGTGTCTCGGTCTGTGCCCAGGATCCAAACCTGTGAACCCCAGGCCGCCGAAGCAAAGTGTGTGAACTTACCCACCATCCCACCAGGCCAGCCCTGTGGTGTTCTTTTTCTCAATTATTGTATTTTTCATGCCTCATATTTTTGCTCAGCTCTTTCCTATGTTTTCTTGTTCTTTCATATTGCTGATATTTTCTCTTATTTCTTTTAGTACAGTTAGCAATCCAATTTAAACTTCTTGGTCAGTCAGTTCTAATAGTTTTGCTACTGATAGAATCTGTGGTTGACTGTGTGGTCTTTCTCTTGAAATGGTGGTTCTTTTCAAATCCCTTGTTATTTTTCCCATAAGCTCGTTTTCCTCCAGGGGTACCAGCTCCTCTGTCGGGCACTTCAGTCCATGCTAGTCCTCGTGGGGCTGGGTCGGGGTGGATGAGTCCTAGGCTGTGGAGCCCCAGGCAGCAGAGGAGCTGCAGTTAATCACTGTTTCCCCATAAAATAGCTCCTCAGGCCGAGGCGCCACCCTTTGCTCCCCTGAGCAGCGTTAGACGGAGATGCTCCTAAGTTGTGATTCACGGCTCTAGGGTTGGAGCAGGGCGGGGAGGGGAGGAACTGCCCTGGCTGCTTAGTCCCCACCTGTGTTCCTCAGCACCTGACAAGGACGGGGCTTCTATGCCAAAACCTCTGCTTTACGGAAAAGTACAGGAGAATGGTTTTTACCTTGGAGTTGTAGAAGCAGGACAAAATGTAAAGTAACAAAGAAAAAGATTTGATAAATTTGACTAATTTTAGAAAATTCCAGTGCTATATGACAATGAGCAGCATAGACAAAGTTAAAATAATGACAGACTAGGAGGATATATTTACAATATTTACACCAGATTAGGAATTAATATCCAGAAAATATAAAAATGTGTACAAGAAGAAAAAAAGAAAAATGGACAAAGGTTATGAATAGACATTTTACATAAGAGAAAAAGTACGAGTAGCCAGTGAAGATCTCACTCGTGATCTGGGAAATGTGAGTTAAAATAGTGAAATACCATGCTTTGCTCATTAAATTGGCAGATATTTAAAGGATTGATAATATATGGTGTTAGGAAATGGATGTATGGTGGTAGTATATAAACTGGAATAGCCTTTTTAAGGGACCCTTTGACAGCTTCTTGTCAAATTGAAAAGTAATACTCCAGCAATTCTATTTCTAAGTATCCTAAGGAAATATTAACCATGCATTAGAGAGCTGCGTAAGGATATTTAGTGCAGCATGTTTTCCCCCCTTTGGTGAGATTGGTACCTCCATGCCCTGGATCCAAACCCATGAACTCCAGGCCACTGAAGTGGAGCATCTGAACCCAACCACTCTGCCACTGGGCTGCCCCCCCCCCTTTTTTTTTGGTGAGGAAGATTGGCCCTGAGCTAATATCTGTGCCAGTCTTCCTCTATGTTGTATGTAGGATGCCACCACAGCATGGCTTGATGAGCACTATGTACCTCCATGCCCAGGATCCAAGCCCGCGAACCCCAGGCCCCTGAAGTCGAGTGTGTGAACTACACCACTGGGCCAGCCCTGCAAAATTTTTGGTTATAACTAAAAATTATAAAAAACCAAACTGTCCATCAACAGGTAAATGGTTAAATGAATTCATAGTACATCCATATAGTTAAATGGAATGAAACAATCCATATGTACAGATAGAGATTTTGGCATAATTCATTAATTATAAAAAATTCTAGAACATTACATACAGTATGACACCATTTATGGTTAAATAAATAAATAAATAAATAAATAAAGGGCCAGCCCTGGTGGCCTAGCGGTTAAGTTCGGCGCCCTCTGCTTCAGTGGCCTGGGTTTTTGGTTCCTGGGTGCAAACCTACAGCACTTGTCTTTCAGTGGCCATGCTGTGGGCAGCAGCTCACATACAAAAAGAGGAAGATTGGCAGCAGATGTTAGCTCAGGGTGAATCTTCCTCAGCAAAAAAAAAGAACTAAATAAAAAACAAGCTAAATAGTTAAAAAATTTAAATGAAAACATACTCATTATAGTTTCTTTTAATTTTGGCTGACGTTACCACAAATGCCTTCCTTATAAGATAGCTGAAGAATTTTCCTTTCAAAACAAATGGGAAAAAAAATTGGTCTGTGGGAAGATTTAAGATTTCAGAGATTGCTGGATTTTTGTGTTTTTGTCATTAAAGACATTTAGGGTTTATAAAAGTAATTTTATAATTTTCAATGTGGATATCACATATTTTAAACTCCAAATAATTTTGAAGCCGTTAATAAGATCCGTCTAATGGTAGTAATGTCGCAGTGCAGTCTCCAGTGGAAAGAAACTTGGCCTTTTCTCTGGGCTCGCCTGCTTGCCATCCTGTCAGCAGAATCACGCACACCAGTATCTGACCTCAAACTTCCGAAACCTGAGCAAGCCTGATTTCAGCCTACCCCTGATCACCTCTGCTTACGGAGGCCACATGAGGTAGAGAGAGGATACAAAATGAGAGGTAATCACTAAATCATTTACATTGAGTTTTGAAATACCTTATAAAAATTGCTTTGCAGGGGCCAGCCCTGTGGCCGACTGGTAAGTTTGTGCACTCTGCTTCATGGCCCAGGGTTTCACCGGTTTGGATCCTGGGCGCAGACCTAGCACTGCTCACCAGGCCATGCTCAGGCGGCGTCCCACATAGCAGAACCAGAAGGACTTACAGCTAGAATATACAACTGTGTACTGGGGAGCTCTGGGGAGGAGAAGACGATGACGGGGGGAAAAAAAAAGATTGGCAGCAGATGTTAGCTCAGGTGCCAATCTTTAAAAAAAAAAAAAAGTACAAACAAAAAATTGCTTTGCAGCAAATTTTCTTCCCTAATAGTAAAATGAATGTGCATTCATTAGCAGTCCAACTGCATGGCATCGTGGTGTCGATGGGAATGAGAGAGGGAATTCACTGCATGTGTTCCAAATAGAGAATATGCTTGCGATGATTATAAATTGATTGTGCTGTCAATCATAATGTGTTAGTGCTATATTCTGAGTGGCTTCAGTGAACAGACTGAGAAAAAGCGTCTGAATTGCAGAGTCTGTAGGAGAATATCCCATTTTAAGGGCTAGCATAGATCTAACCCATGCCCTTGCTACAGTAATCACGTGGAGGTTGTAGGGAGAAGTGAACAAGAGACCTGCCAGTAAGGACATGTTTAGTATTTTATCTTTTGCAGAATTCATATTGTTGGCATTTTACCCCCTATTTTTCTAAAGCACCCTGTAAGACTGGAGGGAAATAAGAGGAACCAAAGGTTAGGCATCAGAGTTGGGTTGAGGAGAGAATATACAGTGTATTGAGCTAGAAATAGTGGATCATGCATGTTTGGAGCTTTACTCTGAGGTCTGAGCAGGAGGGTTTAAAAATAAATGAAAAAGCCCTTTTTCCTCTGATTGTAAAAGTAGTGTATGTTCATCCCTTTATTCAGCAGATTATGTAGAACCTCTGTGTGCCAGAATCTGTTCTAGGTTGGGGGGATACTGTGCTGAATAAAACAAAGTCCCTGCTGTCATGCCGTGTGCATTTGTGTGTGTGCGTGTGTGTGTGCATGCGCAAGTGTTGAGGCGTGTTTTAGATAGAGAAGAAAATAGCATTTGTAATTTTACCACTGTTAGCATCTTAGAAAGTCTTCCTTTTTTTTAATGTGCAAAAATATTGGTCTATGTACGTAAACACAGAGGACTGTGTGTATATTATTGTCTTAACCGCGTATGTATGGTTGAGACTACATATTATATACAATTCAATATCTTACTTTTCAGTTAACAATACTATGAGTATTTTTTCATGCAGTCTAATCCATTAGAGATAATAATTTACTCATTCTCCAGTTGATAGACATTTAGGACATTTATCTTGCTATTATAACGAATGCTGCAATGAATATCTTTGCACCTCATTTAAATCCTTTTCTAGATTTATTTTTAAAACAAGATTGAATAAAGCCTGGCAAGTTTAATTCCCGATCCAGACTGTCACCTGTGCCGTTTTACCCGTTGAAAGAGAGCGTAACATTTCTATTCTTACCTTTGTAGGAGGCAAACAAGATAGAGAGAGCTTCTCCTTCACATGATCTTTTTTAGCTTTTCTTGTGCCTGCTGAGCAGTCTGTTTTAACTGTAGCCCATCACTCTTCTTGTGGCCACATTACAAGGTCTTCCTAAGACTGAGTTTCTGATCAAGTGATTGCAGCATATCAGGAGGTCAGTGTTGAAATATTTTTTTTTTCTGACATTAACGTTCAATTCTAACCAGGCTGCTCCCAACCTGTGCACATTAAGCATGTCTCTACCTTGGAAATACCTCTTCCGGGAGAAAATTGGATGGTGACAGCATTAGAATCACAGACAGAATTATCTGGCCTGTTGTAATTTGTAATTTAAGGAGTTGGTGTGTCAGTGCTAATAGTTCAGTTAAAATAGCAGGGACTCTGTCTGAACTGCAGGTGAGCGTGGGCTTGTCTTTGCTCTTGGGAGTATCATCGGCTGGCGCGTTGAGGTCAGCTTGATTAAAAGGCTGGCCAGATCGCTGTAGCTCAGGGTATTCCTAGACTGTGGAACAGTTACATAGATTAAGGAAAGAGAGTTGTAAAAGCTGGTCGCTGCATATCACCCTGAGAGTTGGGCAGTAATTAACTTTATTTTTAATACAAGAAAGTTATTTCATTTGAGAACTGGAAAATGCTAAGGATGTAGGTAGAGAGCAGTAATTATTTTACTGTCTCAAGATAATAGCTACAGGGTATCGGAAAGAACTAAATTAGCAGTCTGGAGTGTAGCCTACAAAGTAATCATGTTAGAGAAGTACAGAAATGTAGACACTTGGCTCTGGTCCTGTCTGGGAGTCTTGCCTTAATTCGTCCAGAAAGGATGAATGCATCAGCTTTTCTGGATTGCTGACGCGTTGATATCTACATCAGCATATAATATTTCAGAGATTTTAAACAACAGTAAGAACTGTAGGACTTGGTAACACTACTGCTTACATCTTGTATACTTTCTTCAAGTACATTAATCTGTGACTTTCCTAAAATCCTGCAGAAGAGAGGAAATGGACTCTTCGAGAGGTTGTTTGATCCACCTAGAGTCATAGAATAGATCAGCTCTCCTGATTCTTAATCCAGTGAGTCATTTCTACTTCACCTTGCTGCCTCTGGTTATAATGTGGGTATCTGTCTTTACATCAATAACCCATTCCTGAAAATCAGATATTCTACGTAGGAATACCTGCCAGGAAACTCTTTCCTATAATTTTAAATGGTAAGAGTTAAAATGTATTACATGACAATCTACAACTCCATACCAATTTCCTAAACATTAATAGAACACAGCAAAATACTCCTATATAAGTAAGAAGTCTCATATTAGGATGTTAGATGCTAAAAGCAACACTTCTTGCTCTCCAAATAGTTAATACAGTTGGAAAGAAACTGTGGCTTTGTATGTAGTAGTACATGGCACATCCCCTTGGACACTGCATACTCTTCAAAATGTCCATATAGAATTCTGATCTTCTGTTGAGAAGATAACTTTTCCCTTTCCTGCACATCATTTTGTTTAAATTGTCGTATTGAGTTTGGGGTACGTATGTAGTAGCATTACCTATGCAAGCAACCAATGGAAAACATTGTATGTTGAGATGTTAAAAACCAAACGTCTTCTGGGGCTGGCGCCGTGGCCGAGTGGTTAAGTTTGCGCAGCGCGGTGGCCCAGGGTTTCGCTGGTTCGGATCCTGGGCGCGGACATGGCACCACTCGTCAGGCCAAGTTGAGGTGGCGTCCCACATGCCACAACTGGAAGGACCTGCAACTAAGATATACAACTGTGTACCGGGGGATTTGGGGAGATAAAGCATAAAAAAATAAATTTAAAAAAAAAAGGGGGGATGGGGCCCAGCCCAGTGGCACAGCGGTTAAGTGCACACGTTCGGCTTCAGCGTCCCAGGGCTCGCTGGTTCAGATCCCAGGTTCGGACATGGCACCACTTGGCAAGCCATGCTGTGGCAGGTGTCCCACATATAAAGCAGAGGAAGATGGGCAGGGATGTTAGCTCAGGGCCAGTCTTCCTCAGCAAAAAAGAGGAGGATTGGCAGCAGATGTTAGTTCAGGGTTAATCTTCCTCAAAAAAAATAAATAAAAAGGGTGTATGTTGGTTCTGGGATTTGATTTTACCCCACTTAAAGCTAATAAGTTAGCCTGCTAACTGTTTCATGGATGTTGGTAGAAGACTCAGTATCTTTGGGACAGAGACCAAGCCCCTACTGTGCTAAATGCTCCAAAAATGTTTATTTTCTTACAAAAATCTATGTGAGATAGATTTTTTAAAATTTCAATTAATACCTATTTTATAGAGTCAGAAACAGACCTAAGCAATTAAGTAACTTGCACAAGGTTTGCCCAGCTGGTAAGTGGCAGAATCCGGATTGAAACCCGTTTCTCTGAGCCCATTCTCATATATATATAGTTCTCTTAGAACCTGTTCATTGGGTGGAGAGACCTGTATATATACCTTTAGATCAAGAGTTTAAATTTTGTGTTCTTTGTCCTGTATTCTTACTAGTTTGTTTGATATATCAATTTCTGATGGAAGTGTTAAAATCTACTATGATTGTGGATTTTGTCCACAATCTATCTGACTTTTATTTACGTATTTCCAAGCTATATTTGGAACTTAATATATAGCTTTATATAATTATAAATTTATATAGTTATAAAAATAAAAGTTGTGTAATTATAAAGATATAATTTAAGTATATATACAAAGCTGTATATCATTTGCATATTTCAAAGATATACAGGTGGATCTATATTCAAGTGAATCTGTTGGGTGAGTTGTTTTCCTTCCTTATCACTCTGTTTACTTCTTGTGCCCTAAGTAACATTTATGTCCTATTAATATTAGTATGTAAACTATTTTGGGAGTTGGTATTTGTCTGATACAAATGGTGGGACGAAAATCTCTGTAAGTGTCCCTAATTGGTTTTGTCTTAGGTGTGTTTCCTGTAGGAAGCATGTAGCCCGTTTTTGTTAATCCAGTCTGATAACCTCTGTCTTTTGAAAGCTTGCTCCTCTGCTCTTGTGAGTCGGTACAAATTCTGATTCGTGAGTGTTGCTTTCCCAGAGTTCTGTAGTTCAGATAATTGACAGAAAGTAATCTGTTGAGAATCTGTGTTTTATTTTTTATTTTGAGCGTAATAGAAGTTCAAAATGTAACGCGAATTTCTGGGAGCCAATTTGGTACTGATGGAGTGAACTTTGGGGCACAGATATATGCATTGGAAGCCCAAAAGACTCTCTCAGGAAAGCAGTGTAGCGTCTTGATTATTTGAACATGTTTTTTGGTTTTGAATAACAAGGACTAAGGCTGTAGAGTTAAATTTGTGGCATAAGAAGTTGAGAGATTTTTACTTTAAGGAGAAGTTGTAAAAAATACAGATTTGGAATCTTAAGAAACGATTTGTTTTTAATAGTCTCCTAGGCTGTGTGGAATACAGCATAGTTAGAATCTTTAAAAGAACCCAGTATGTTGTTCGTTAAACTTTCTAGGGAAACGAGCACATATCACTCTGAATATCCCCTTTTTTGCTCTTTATCCACTAAACTGCTTGGATGACTTGAAGTGTTGGGTTGTTATTTATCATCTGAATAAACAGTACAAGTGTTTGGGATGTAAATATAGTGTGACAGTTCTTGTTTTCTAAGTTCTTATGGCAGAATTCTTGTTCATTTTTTATCTCAATGGCAAAATAGAGCCATAAGGAAAGAGTTAGGAATAATACCTACATTCAGGGTAAAAGAGGAAGGACAGCTGCCTGTGAAGACTCCTTGAAGGCCGAGATCTACCAAAGACTGAGACTCCACTAAGGAAAGAATTCGGGAAGGGCCGGGGTGTTTTTTCTGTAACAGGATGAATAAATGTGACAAACTTACCAGGGTTAGTTTACTAAGAGCAAGCCGGAGAGATGCGCGGCTTCTCTAGGGGCTTTACATGCGCAGGTAAGTACTATGTTTTTTTAAGTTGATTTTTAAGAGTTAGAATTAATGAAAGCCTCTTGTAGCTAGAAACTAGTAAGCGGTCCAAGTTAGGAAGGAAGTCAAGCTGCTGGACTTGGTGTGTTTTACCTTTCCTTTTCAGTCTCATCTTTTCTTTACCAGCTTTTTCCTTATTTGTTACATTTTTTCTGTCTGAGAAAAGTGCACCTATAGCCTGCAGAAAACACAGGAAATACTGTTGGAGAAAATAGCAGAGGCAGTGCCACCCCCAGCGTAGTGGTGGGCAGTGTGTGTTGTGCGGGTGCCCACCGCCCTCCTGTGACCGTGACGCTCTCGTTCTGTGCAGTGTGGCTTCCTGTTGTGGTGCATGGCCGCCAGCCCTTCCAACGGGGCAGACCTGATCTACAGGCGCGTCATCCGCCCTTTCTTCCTGAAGCACGAGTCCCAGGTGGACACTGTGGTGAATGACTTGAAGGACAAAGCCAAAGAGACTGCAGATGCCATCACTAAAGAAGGTACGACTTGGGGACAGCTTAGGTCAGCATGTGAGAGGAAATGGGGGACACTGGGCCCAAAAGAACAAGCTTCCTCGCCTTCTTGTTCCATCACCTTTCCTCAGCCAGATGCCCAGGCTGCTCTGGGACTTCTTTACCAAGACTTGGCCTGTTGCCCTTTACTTTTCCCGGGATTCTTCTAGCGTGCTGCATTTAACCCACCATTCAGTCAGCACGTTAGGAAAATGACTTTCCTGTGCTGGGCAGAGATTTTAGAGGATCATCTGTATTTACATACAAGTACACTCTTTAATTCAGTGCAGGTTGAACTGCTTAATATGCTGTTAGAATTTCTTTTGTTACAAGTCCAAGAGAATGCCCTCTCTCTCAGCTCTCCTGGTTTTCATTCATTCAACAGATTTTTATTTAGCGAGGTGCTGAATATGTGCCGAGCATGTTCACAGTGCTGGGGATGAACCAGTGGGCCACACAGACCATAATACTTGAACTCACAAAGCGTACAATCTTGTTGAGAGAGAGAGATGGTAGAATTCAGAAGTAAGTTATATATACTTAGCAGATTAGATATAGATAAAATAAAGCAAATAGAAAGAGAGTGCTAGGGGCTCTAAATCACTTAGAATGATTTCAGAAATCCCCACCAAGAAGGTTATACTGAATCAGACTTGAAAGTGGTAAAGGGAGGAACCATGGGGAAGAATGCTCCAGATAGAAGGAACAGAATGTGCAAAAGCCTAGAGGTAGGAGCACTGCGATTGGAAAGGAGTGATCTCGAGGAGTCGAAGGAGACGAGGTCAGAGAGGTTGGGGAGTGATGCCATATAGGCTGATATAAAGGCTTTGGCTTTTCTGTGAGATGGGTGCTATTGGAAGATTTTGAGCAGAGGAGCAACATGCTCCATCCCGTGTTTTAACAGGATTACTTTGGCCAGTGTACAAAGAATAGTCTGAAAGGGGACAGGGAAGAAATCGGGAGACCAGTTAAAAGGTTATTGCAGGGGCCGGCCTCATGGCCCAGTGGTTGGGTTCGCATGTTCCGCTTTGGCGGCCCAGGGTTTCACCGGTTTGGATCCTGGGCACAGACATGGCACTGCTTGTCAGGCCATGGTGAGGCGGCGTCCCACATAGCACAGCTGGAAGGACCTACAGCTAGAATATACAACTGTGTACTGGGGGGCTTTGGGGAGAAGAAGAAGGAGAAAAAAAAGTTGACAACAGATGTTAGCTCAGGTGCTAATCTAAAAAAGAAAAAAGTTTAAAAAAAAGGTTATTGCTGTGATCTGGCTGGAGAAGATGATGATGGCTTGGTTCACAGTGGTGGCAGTAAGCGGTAAGAAGTCATTGGATTCTTGGTATATTTTGAAGGTAGAAGCAATAGGATTTGCTTATGGGTCAGGCATGAAGTATGAGAGAGGAGTCAAGGTCAAGGCCAAACTTTTTAGCCTGAACGGATAGAAGGGTAGAATTGCCATTGAGCTGGGGAAGACTGGGTGTAACAGGTTGAGAGGGGAAAATAAAGAATTCAGTTCTGGACATAACTTTGAGGTGATCTGTTAGGTACATACATGGAGTAGTCAGCCAGCCAGCTGGATATAGATGTCAGGAGTTCAGCAGACAGGTGTGGTCTGGTGATATAAATTTGGGGGTCACCAGCATATAGACAGTGTAGTGAGCATGAGACTGGATGAGGTCGCTAAGGGATTGAATGTAGTTGGAAAGAGGAGGTCTGAGGACTCAGCCCTGGGGCCCCCACTGTTTAGAGACTGGGAACATGAGAAACAACTAGCAAAGCAGACTGATAAGGAGTGGCCAGTTGAGGTAGCAGGAAAACCACGAGACTGAGGTATCCTTGGGGCCGAGTGAGGAAGGTGTTTCAAAGAGGAGGGAGTGATCCATTGTGTCACGTGCTGCAGCCAGGTCAAGTGAGATAAGGACTGACACTGACCATTGGATTCAGCAATGAGGAAGGCCCTTGACAAAACGGATTTTGTGGAGAGCAAAATTGAAATGGATTTGAGAGACGGGAGGAAAGGCATGAAAGAACATAGATAAGTCTTTTGAGAAATTTCCTGCAGAGGAGCAGAATGGGGCTGAGACTATAAGAAGGAACTGGGGTCCTGAGGATTTTTATTTTCTTTTTTTTAAAGTAGAAGAAGCAAAATATGTTTGAAAATTAATCCTCTCCAGTAGAGAGCAAAAAGATGGTGTGCGTGAGAGGGTGAATTGCTGGGGTTCTGCCCTTGATTAGATCAGAGGAGATGGGACCTAGTGTACAAATAGAGGAGTTGGTCACAGGAGCAGGAACAGTTTAGAACAACAGGAGGGACATCAGTTTATGGGTGGAGATGCTGGTAGGTGAGTGTATGTGATGGTGGGTGCTTCCAGAAGTGATTTTCTGATGCTTCAAACTTCTCAGTAAAGTGGTTAGAAAGATCAAGTGAGAGGGGACGAGGAAGGAGGTGATAGAGGAGAAGCTGTGAGTGAAATCGTTATCTGGACCAGGGTCAGCAGACCTTTTCTGTGAAGGGTCAGATAATAAATACTTTAGTTTTTGCAGGCCATCAGGTCTCTCTAGCAACTATTCTCCCCTGTCACTGTAGTGTGAAAGCAGCCATCAATAATACATAAACTAGGGAGTGTGGCTGTAATTTGCTGGCCTAAGACAGTGTCAGGTGATTGCGAGGGAGTATTAAGGCTCACATGAGATTAGTGTTCATTAATTTCAAGTGAGACCAGTTTGTCTGTTTTTCCCCAGACACATTCAGCTACATGGGTGCAGCCGCAGAATAGGTGGAGAGTTGTGTCAAAGCTGATTTTCCTAAGTATGAACCGTGAAGTGAGAGTGGGACTAAGGAGTGGTTAATGTTTGACGATGGAATTTAAGCTGAGTGATAAGGGAAGCGAGGACATCAAGGGAAGTGAGGAGCAGCGGAGAAGGTGATAGGATCGATGGATTATAAAACCGGGTGGTGGAGGAAGAACTCTGCCTCCGCATCCTGGAGGGAGCGAGCTGCAAAGATGGGAGGTCATGGTGGAGTGTGGGAACCTTGACGCCGAGAGTATAGAGGGACTGCAGTTACTGGCAGAGACAAGGATCATGGGAGTGAGTCCTGAGGTTGGCAGGAGTAGCTAGGATCCAACACAAAGTTGCTTGGAGGGGAGAAACTAAGAGGCCAGGATACTGGAAGAATACTGAAATCACCAGTAATTAAAATAAGAGCAGTGTTGGAGAGTGATGTTAAGTTTGGAGCTAATCTTAGAGAAACCAGGCAGCATGGCAGCATAGCCCATGGGTCAGAGATGACTGGAAAAGAAAGGCTAGTGGGAGATAGAATCCGATGGCGTGAGATTCTGAATGTGGCAGCGAAGAGCAAGGACAGCACTCGCCAGACCTCCAGCCCAAGTAGTGCTGGGGTCATGGAGGGAAAAAACAGCCACCACTTGAGCAAAGTGTCCTCAGGGGACAGCCAGATTTCTGTAAAAGCAAGAAAGTAAAGGAAACATTTGGCGAAATGGATGATAGAGGAGATTTTGCTAATGAGTCTTAAGTTCCAGAGCACAGTAAGGGTTTTAGAACTTGGAGAAAAGTGGGCAGTGGACATAGAATTAGAGATTGTTTTTATAGAGCCCTATGGTAGTTAGGAAGTGGGAGCTGGGAGGTGACCTGATCACTGGGAAGTACGGTCCCCACCAAGACAGGTCTGCAGCAGCACGGGCGTCCCTGCCGTGTTCTCCCCACTTCTCCCTCACAGACCCCTCTCTCCTCTGGACTCCTATTTCTGGGCATACAGCTCTAGGTTTCTTCAATACGTTTGTCGACAATTTTAAGGGTTTTCTAACTTGTAGCCTTCACGTCTTCCCACTTTGAGATCGCCAGTTTCTTTTTAGGAGATTTCTTTTCTGTTCCTCTCTGCCCTTAGCCTAACCAGCAACCTCTGGCGATGTCATTTCCATCTAGTTCACCCACATTTCATAGTCTCTTGGTTCTCTTACATATCAATACTGTAAAACTCAATTTTACTTTGATATGATGCCTTCCTACACAGGAAGTATAAAAATGAAAATAAGTTTGGAGGAACTTACATGCTGCCGTATTAGACTTTTCTCAAAGCTTCTAGATTGTGCAGGAAGTAAATTTTTACAAAGGGCTAGTTGAGAGAGAGGCTTCAGTGTCTTCTTCAACTTTGTTCAGCAATGTTAATTGAGTGAGGGGAGAGCAGCTGTCAGGCAGCTGGTGAATGAGACACTTCACTTGACTCTGGGCTCCATCAAAAACAGCTGCGGTTTGTGGAATCTCACAGGAGGCCCTGGAAACTGCCAGGAAACTACCCCCCACCCCCACCCCGCCCCTCTTTCTCACACACCATACTAGTTCTTACAGCACATTCCAAGCCACTTGGTAATTAGGAAGGGGAAGGCTTAGTCTCCCAGAGGTGTAAGAATATTTTCTTGACGAACGTAGTATCTTGCCACCAACTCCAAGACTTACAGGAAACTCTTCCCCTCATAGGAGGAAATGGGGGCACAGTGAGAGAATACAAATGTGTGTATAAATATACCATCATTTCTGGGTTCTGGGAATGAGGACTTTCTCTGATTTTTGTCACTGTGGGATAGATAGATGACCTAGTTGTCGTCAGATTGAGACACAGTGAAGTCATACATGTGAGCACCCAGACACAAGAATTTCTTGGTTGTACAGAGGAACACTATATGCTCAAGGAATCTCTGCTGCTTGTGATGCTTAAAGGAGGACGGAGGGCAGATGGCTTAAGTGACACTGTCACTACAGGAGGGCTAGGCTAGGTGACCTTAAAGACCTTTGCTCAAGTACTCAGGATTTGTGCTCTGAAGAGGTCCCTTGTCGGTTTCCTGGAAACTCTAGCCCTGACCACAAACCTCCCCATGTGTTCTCTGCACATGAGTCATCCAGGCTCTTATCTAGTAGCTACATTAGGCACAGAGCCTGTATTGCAAATAGCTCTGATAGAATTTTCTTTCCTCCTAACAGCCAAGAAAGCTGCCGTGAATTTACTGGGCGATGAAAAGAAGAGCACCTAAACCCCTGCCTGGATGGAACCTTTCTGCGCTCTCTGTACCTTCCCCTTGAAGCCTGATGTTATACTAGGGACTATGGCATAATCATTTTAATAATATTGCCTTGGAAACATTTTTGATATATTAAAAAAAGGAATGTGTTATAAAATTTTGCTTACTTTTACTGTCTATATACATAGGGAGCATTTTAATTTAAATTTAATGCGATGGACAGTGTCCAAATCTTTGGAAAATATATTTTGCCTCTGGGTAGGAAAAGATGTATGTTACCGTCCTGCAGGAACTATAAACTTAAAATTATATATCCCACAGGCTTTGTACTTCACTGGGCTCTCTCTGCATGCATTTTCTCTGTACTTAGATTTTAGGATACTCTTTAAGGTTCTACTTTAATGATGTAATGTATAATTTTGTATTACATGTTTTTAATGTATGTGTGCATACATATATGTAGGGAAATGTTACTGTCTGACTATAACATGCATAATGCTCATGGGGAGCACCTGCCAAAAGCTGAAGTTTCCATTGTGCTGGTGTGGCCTGCTAAATAATTCTTCAGAAAGTTAATACAAATGAGTAATATTTCAAATGAATAGTTAAGTGATAAATGAGGTTGAATGGAGATTGGCCTGGTTGTTTTCCTGACATTGTAGCAGCTGAATATCAGAGCAGCTTTGTGAAACAGTTCCTTTAGTAATAAATGTGGCAGTGTCACACACATCAGTCATCTACAGCTCCCAATGCCCTGTAGAACAGTAATACTGTCTTGTGGCCTTTTAAAAATCTGCTTATAAGCTTTAGATTTGTCTGTTTTTAAGATGCAAGGATGGGAAGTGTCCCTGGTTTCACCTTCAGAGCTGAGTAACATGTTGGTTTAGTCTTGTTTCTTTCCCAGTCTAAGGAACCTCCCGAGACTTGCCTGCCTCTGATTACGTGTATGTTCTTGTTTATATCACGGTACATGCTAACCAGACTCTAAGCGATTCTGGGAGAATGAAAGGAAGTATGATATAACCTATAATCTAGTTGGCAGTGGTTAAGTCAAACTGCCTACATGTTCTTTCCCTGGTCTTTAAGGTCAAACACATGAGGCTTCTCTAGTTTGCAAGTAAGAATCATTTGTAATCCATTTAAATGCCTCTATCTTTATGCTTTGTTTTGATAAATTGCATATAACTACATAGTTTAAGTACAGAACAAAAAAGTTACAATTATTCTCAACAGCTTGATCAGGCAGATAGCTTAGAGAGGCCTTGACAACTTGTTTGGACTAGAAAAACTGAGCTTTATACCAACCATACTACTAGGATCCTTCTGAATTAGACTAAACTGACTAAAACAAGGGTATAACAACTCACAAGATTAATACCTAGCCTGTAAAATATTTTTTAAGGCAAATAAAGATAACAGTTAGGTAAGATCATATTGATGTCTCATGATGTAAAAAATATTGACAATATCAAAAGTAAAGGACAGTATCACCCAAATATTATAATATGGATCAGGGCATTTATATATTTTTTCTGGGAAAAATATAATAGTGATTCATAAGGCATCTTATGTTAACATCACCTTGGAAAAAAAACTTTTAGAAGGCAAACAATTGTTATTGGGAGAAAATCAAGCCTTAGATTAAAAAAAAAAAAGGTATCTCTAGGAGTACTTAAATCCCTTTCCCCATAAATAAGGTACACTTTTTTGGTGGCAGAAGAATGAAAATTTGCAACTTTCAGCATACAGAATATATAATCAGATTGTTAGTATCCAGAATATTTAACTTTTAGTATACAGAATATCAGGCGAGATGGAGAGGCATAAAAGTTACTTTTTCTCATAATTACTTACAGGTTCCCATCAGTTTACAAACTACTACAGTAAGAATATATGTTCTGAATGCAATTTTTTTGTCCCTGTAGCTTTCTCCTACAGTGCATTCTGCAAGAAATTTAACTTAGTGTTTTTGGCAGTCGAAGCATACGTATTGATGACAGAAGTTATGAGTTGAACAATTCATCAGTCTAGATTTTCCAAATATATTGCCATGACTAGAGTAATTGAAGACAAGCGTTTATTTGTAGATGAATTGTATTTTGGGGGTAGGTAAAGTTACAGAATCCTTACAGCAATTCTTCCCCTCCTTGAAAGCTTTCAGATCAAGAGTTACCCAGGGGAGGCTCCTACCCACAGCCTGAAGAAAATGAGCATAGCCTTTAAGGTACCACCGATCCTGAAGGTGTGATGTATTAAATGGAAATGGATGTAAATAAAACTCTGTTATCTCATTTGTTATATTTCATTTCATTTTGTGGGGCCTTTTTTTTTCTTTTAATTTAGAATCATTTAAGCAAAATCTTAATATAAAAAATGAAATATTGCTGTTTATTAACCCTATTCCTCACCTGGCCTGTAATTTTCCCCTGGTGGTTACTGTTTGTTAGATGAAAGACTTTCCCTGAAGAAAACATACCAGCCAAAAAAGTTTCTACCAATAATTAGCACTAGATTTAAAGCCAATCTAAACCACTGCTTTCTACCCACATACTGCATCACACACGTCTCATATGACATAAGATAGTGTATCGCGTATATTTTGATGTAGTAAACACTAATCTGTGCCTCCAAATCATTCTGTACTTTGTCTTAAGAGACCAAGAAAAGAAGAACTTGATATTGTCTAGAATCATGGTGTTTAGAATAACAGATACAATTCAGATCCTTAACTATCAAATATTACAATTCTATATAGTACAGCAGGAAAGTAAATTTATTTGAAAATGTTCTTAAAAGTTTTTCTGACTCCTTACTATTGACATAAAATCTCTTTACAACGCGCACCTCAGAGAATTAAGAGCAATAAGGACATTCTTTGGTTACAGCAGTGGGTCTCAAACTTTAGTTTGCATCAGAATTTCTGTGTCGGGGGAGAGGGGGTTTGTAAACACAGATTGCTGGCCCCCTCCCCAGTTTCTGATTCACTAGTTCCGGGGTAGAGCTGAAAAGTCTGCAGTTCCAACAAGTTCCCAGGTGATGCTAATGGTCCACTAACCAGGCTTTGAGATAAAATCACTGGGCTAGGTAAATGCTGTCTTTACACTTGAGTATACAGAGGTTTTTCAGACCTGGCTGCACGTTACAATCACCTGAGGAGCTTTCCAAAACTGCTATCTGCCTCCAGTACCAGAAATTCTGACATTAGTCTGCTGTGGTACCCAGGTCCCAGTATGCTGTAGAAACTACTGCATAGCCAGGGTTGAGAACCACTAGTAGAGACGACTAAGAGGCCAAGAATCCCAAGATCAGAGAGTTTGTTTTAGCTAGTTAGTTTCCCTGGTGTATTAGTTTCTATTGCTGCTGTAATAAATTACCTCAAATTTAGTGGCTTAAAACAACAAAGTTATCTTACCGTTCTGGAGGTGGGGCATCCAAAATGGGCTGACAGGGCTGCGTTCCTTCTAGAGGCTCTAGGGGAGAATCCGTTTCCTGGCCTTTTTCAGCTTTTAGACACCACCTGCACTCCTTGGCTTGTGGCCCCCTATTATTCTGACCTGCTTCCCTTTTATAAGGACGTGAGTAGATTGGGCCCACCTGGATAATCCAGGCTAATCGCCCCAGCTCAAGATCCTTAATCACATCCGCAAAGCCCCTTTTGCCATGTAAAGTAACACATTCACAGGTTTTAGGGGGAGGGAGGGCATTATTCTGCCTACTATACCTAGTCTCTCTTTGGGTTAAGAAGTTTCATTATAAAGTCACCCCCAATATCAAAATAACTGCAAAGAACAACAAATGTGGGAGTGAAGTGAAATAAGGAGGGTCGGTGAAAAATGATCCTATCCCCATCCAAGTAAAAGACTGGAGGTTTATTGTCTGGAGATAGTAAGAGGATCTTTGGGGTCGGGGATATAGGCGGAGGTGATGAAGGGAAGTTGCATTAAAAACAGGTTTGAGTGACTAAACGCTGAAACCTATTAGCCCCAGCCCACCTCCTCTCACTATGCTCCCAGAACTGTATCCTCCTGAGTGAAGCTTGTTAGACTCCTCTCTAGGGAAGCAGATCAGCAGGAAGAAAAAACACCTCTTATCTTGGAAATTTCCCCAAAAATGTTCCAGCCAGGTATCCCTTTAGTGAAACTCGGAGTCTGCAAGCCCTTCTTAGGTGCTCAGAACTTCCAGTCAGCTGTTTGTTCTTTCACTCAAAAAACTGTCAATCCAAGGGAAGCCGCTTAACATGACAGGGATCAAAATAAAAACAGAAGAAAAGGAACTTGGAAACTAAAGAATAGAAATCATACCCTCTGAGAAAGAAGAAATTACTTCCATGAAATAAGAGTAGAATGCTAGAAAAAGCAATTAGGTGACACGGGAGCTCAGAGTAATTGAAAATACAAGAAAAATTAAAACTTCAATAGAAGGGTGGAGAGAGAAAGTGTGGCGATTCTAGGAAATAGAACATAAAGGCAAAGAAATGGAAATAGGAGGGAAAAAAGATACGAACATTTGAAGACTAGTCCAGCAGGCCCAATCTTCAAATAAAAAGTTCCAGAGATCAGAAAGGGGAGAAAAATGGTCAGTGAAGTTTTCCAGAACATTTCCCAGAACTGAAGAACACAAGCTTCTCGATGGAAGAGGCCATTAGGTACCCCATACAAGGGACACAAGAAGACCCAACGAAGCAGGCTATTGCGAGATTTTGGAATACTGAGATGTTTCAGCAAGAAAAATGTGGGTCACAAAGGATGTTGAACTAGAATGGCTGGGGCTTCCCTTCAGCTATAACAGAAAACCATGAAGCAATGTCCTTGAACTTTTGAAAGAAAGCGATTTCCAATTCTCATTTTTTTTTTTTAAGATTGGCCCTGAGCTAACATCTGTTGCCCATCTTTTTTCTTCTTCTTCTTCTTCTCTCCAAAGCCCCCCAGTACATAATTGTATATTCTGGTTGTAGGTCCCCCTAGTTGTGGCATGTGGGACACTACCTCAGCATGGCTTGATGAGCAGTGCTAGGTCCATGCCCAGGATCCGAAACGGCCAAACTCTGGGTCGCCGAACCAGAGTGCACAAACGTAATCACTCGCCCACAGGGCCGGCCCCTCCAATTCTAATTGTGTCCAGCCAAACACTGAGAGTAAGAATGATGACACTTTCAGACATGCAAGGTCTAAGCACGTTTACCTCCCTTGCATTTTTGGCAGGAAGATCCTGAAGATGGGCTACACAAAACAAGGAAGTAGCCCAAAAAAGAGGATACATAGGCTATAGTAACACAGGATTCCAAAACAGCCAGCTGTGAAGTGAGTCACACTCCGGAGGATGGTGAAGAGAGAAACCTAGAGTGAAGCTGTGCATCTGGCCTAAAAGGTAACCAGTAGAGATCAGAGAGCCAGGTAAAAGGCTCCAGAACAGACTTCTTTAAAAAGATGAAATTAATAAACTACTTAATGTGAACAAACCTTTTGTTTTTGAGGAAGATTAGCCCTGAGCTAACATCTGCTGCCAGTCCTTCTCTTTTTGCTGAGGAAGACTGGCCCTGAGCTAACATCTGTGCCCATCTTCCTCCACTTTGTACGTGGGATGCCTACCACAGCATGGCTTGCCAAGTGGTGCCATGTTCACACCCAGGATTCAGGCCGGCGAACCCTGGACAGCCGAAGCGGAAGGTGCACGCTTAACCACTGTACCACCGGCCCAGCCCAGAACAAACTTTTTGAAAGGACGTTTTCACAACTGATAATTTGTAGTTGAGTTAGCGATACTCAGAAAACTAAGCAAATGAAAGAATAAAATAATTAGGTCCAAGGAAAACATTAAGTCCAGAAAACGAAAATAACCATGGCACACTTCAGTGTTTCTCAAACCTTAATGTGCCTAAGAATCGCCTGTGGATCTTGTTAAATGCATTCAAATTCTGAGCTGGTACCAGAGCTTCGGCATTTATCACAGGCTCCCAGGAGAGGCCAGTGCTGCTGGATACATGGCTCAGCTACGAATGGAACGTATAGTAGTAATGTAAACTGAGTAGAGATTAAAATTATGAAATACATTGGTAGGAGGGAAGATGGGAAGCATGCATGTGTGTATTGGGAGTAAAGGAAGAAAAACTAGGGGCCGGCCCTGTGGCCGAGCGGTTAGGTTCATGCTCCGCTTCCACGGCCCAGGGTTTTGCCAGTTTGGATCCTGGGTGCGGACATGGCACCACTCATCAGGCCATGCTGAGGCGGCATCCCACATCCCACAACCAGAAGGACCTACAACTAGAATAGACAACTATGTACTGGGGGGCTTTAGGGAGAAGAAGGGAAAAAGAAAAGAAGATTGGCAACAGATGTTAGCTCAGGTGCCAATCTTAAAAAAAAAAAAAGGTACAGAAAACTAAATCATCCCCTTCTACAGAAGGAAGTTAATGCCTAAAACAAACTATTAAAACTAGCTGGCTCTTTAAATTATGTACAATATTAATAACAATAAAGTCCTTAAAAAGTGGGCAATGGATGTCAATATAATTCACTGAAATAAACACAAATGGCATTTCAACATATGAATAAATGCTCAATCTTGCTCATTAGAAAAGATGCCAGGGGCCGGCCCCGCGACCGAGTGGTCAAGATCGCGCGCTACGCTTTGGTGGCCCAGGGTTTCGCTGGTTCGGATCCTGGGCGTGGACATGGCACTGCTCATCCAGCCATGCTGGGGCAGCATCCCACAGGCCACAACTGGAGAGACCCACAACTAAAAATACACAGCTGTGTACTGGGGGGCTTTGAGGAGAAAAAGGAAAAATTAAAAATCTTAAAAAAAAAAGCTTCCATTTTTCACTTGATTGACAAAGTGCAATTATGCACTAATTGCAACAATGTGAAGTAACAGCAATACGATGTTACAATAGTTCCGAAACCTTTTTAAACAATCCTTATTGCCCCATTACTAAAACAATTTTGCACTCCAGTCATCTTTCTATGACAAATCTTTTAAGTTGGCTACCCCAATATCCATTTTCAACTACTTTCTTCTTGGCTGCCTCTACTATCAGGACTGAAAAAGCTACATATTCACTTTCCCAGCCCGCCTTGCAGCTGAAGATTGACATGTGCCACGGTTCTCTACACTGAGACACATTAGTGAAAGTTGGCTGGGATGGATTTTGAGAAATTCTTGGCTTTCCTTTTAAGGGGGGATAGAAGTGGCTGGCACAGCTGTCATTTCTTTCTGCCTTGAACCCTGATGTGATGTCTGGCATTGTATCAGCCCTTTTACAAGCTTGAGACAACAATTAGGAGGATGTTAGAAATATGCCCTGGACAGTGGAATGGAAAGAAGTAAAAGGCATCACTGAGCAGCTTAAATGACACCTATAATAACCTTAGGATTTCATGTTATTCGAAAAAAATTAACTCCGGCTTATGTCCCTTGCTGTTTTGTTACACAGCCAAACACATTCCTAAGGGATACACTTTCCCAGAGGGCTGCCCTGAATCATGTTGTGCACACACTGCCCCAATATTTATTTGTAAGTTAAATATATAAACTGTTATACTATTATATTCACTATAAAACAAATTAACAGAAATTGTTAGAGAAAAAAGTAAGTAGAAATTCTTAATACTTTTTCCTGCATGTCAATGGATCATCTTCATACAGTCTGGGTATGTAATGCTATTTAAAGCTCTCAACTCTGGGTTCATTTATTGTGTAATCAAACAGAAGTGTTTGATGTCAAGCAATAAAAACAAAGAAAATGGGATTTACTGGAAGGATATGAGGTAGCTCATAGAATTCACATTAGAGCTAAGCCAGGTCTCGAGGAGTAAGAATCAGGATAGCTAAATTTATAGACCATTAGATATCTTTGCTCCCATCACTCCAGATTTAAATTCCTGAGAAACAATCCACTGGCCTGGCTTGGGTCACATCCTGCGGTCAGGATGCGGTCTTCTAATTAACAGCCCTTCCAGAAGCATATGGAGTTAGAGAAGGCAGTTCCTCAAGCAGACAAAATATATGGCTGAATGGAGATTATCTTAAATTTTATATAAAATTACCACTTTCAGAAATAGTGCTTTGGAATAAAGTCAGAATCACCAACCCAATTTATTTTCTTGAAAAAAAAGTGTATCTAAAGGTGCTAAAGCATAGGTAATTTAAGAACTCCAATTAAAACAGTGTTCTTAAGCCTATAAAGCAAATCTAAAGCTTAAACTCCAGGACATTCCAGTCAAAAAACTAGTATTTGAACAATTACAATAAGCGATTAAAAGAGTATGATATGGCTGTTCATAGACCTCAGAGGACTGAATCACTTTCTTCTGGTTCCAGGCTCACACTAAGCTTCCAGTACCCATCTTATTCTAATTATCTACTCTACCAGCATAAACAAAAGCTACAAAAGTCAGTTTCAAATTTTATTTCATTAACTTAAAAGGTGAACAAAATGTTTATTTCACATCTTACTAAACTCATTTATCTGAAACATGGTTTACATAGAGGACAAACATATAGTATTTCAAGTAAGTTATGGTAGAGTCCATTTAAAAACAGGCTTCTTTCTTCCACAAAGAAAGGCATTGAAAGGCAAAAAAATTTTCTTTTATACTGCATAAGAGCTAGATGCAAACTTTTGATGTACATTTATTTCACTGTCAACTCTGATGCTGAAGCTAGGCGGCACAACTGTCCACAGTTCAGTTAAATGATGCCAACAAAAAGCTTGTTTCTCTCCGATACAAATTAGTGGCCCCCATTCATGTCTCTTACAGTAGGTACCACAGACTTGATTCTCACATCAGGTCACTTCTTCTTCTTTCCTTTTCCTTTTTTACTTCCTTCTCCTTGCTGAAGACTTTGGTCACCACCTCCTGTTTTTTGTGTCCTTGTTTTTAGTTTAGGTATCATTTCTGCTACATACAACATTACTGACTTACCTAGGAACCGAAAGTTAGGCTTAGTGTATAATTTGAGAAATAAGACATAAAAGGTCATTAACTTGAAAATCATAAAGTTCAAGAAATCATTACTACATCAAGAAAATGAGGTGGATTAACAAAACAATTTAAATGACTATGAAGACAATGACTCACTCAAGTGGAGGCCTTTGCTGGGGAAAACGTACTGAGAACAAGGCCAAAATGTTTAAATGAACAAAATCACAATTTAAAACACTTCACTGGAAACAAAATGTTTGGCCCTGGACCTAATAACTGCATGAAGATCAAAGGAGCAGATATCTAAATATAACCAGCTGGAAACAGGATACCACTGTACCTTTAGCTATGGAAATACAGGGCCTCTCAGTCTTATAACAAAAACTCAATGACCTGAAGCTTCAAAAAATGTTACTCATATGCCCAGAGGACTCGTGCGTACATCCTGCTCCGTGCACCAACCACCTCCTCCAGCTCCAGTATCTGCTTTCAACACACCAAGCCCCTCAGTCTTTTCTCTTTTTACCTTCTTACTATTTTCTTACTGGAAACAGGAAGCAACATCTTTTCAACCGTAGTTTTTACTTCTATTTTATTTACTGGTCAAATCAAAAGTTGGTTTTTTTGGTTTTTTTTTTTTTGTCTTTTGACTTTTAAGAGAGAGTATAGGAAGATGTCAAAGAGAAGAAAAATTACATTGGAATATACTTCCCGTCTCTCTTGAGTCAGAATCTTAAGTTTTTAGAAATATGTACCAATCCTGACAGGTTTTGGTATATAAAAACCCATCTATTTTAATTCAACTAAAAACAATTAAGTTGTCAGTTTTGGGGTATTGTGTCGAGAAAAAAAATTAGTAGCTCCATTTTAGAAAATCAGATTTTTTAGAAATAAAAATTCAGAAAATAATAACATGCAAATAAATACTCATCTTCCTAATACCAGAATATTTTGGAATACTGATGTCCAGGTTTATTTGGTTATTGCTTTTTTCACTCAGCATGGCTTTTCAGATTTATTAATGGTAGAAATTATTAACAGACCTCAAAGGTCTCTAGGATGTGAAATGGCAATTAATAATCTTACACTCTTAACCTGGGAACCATGCTGGACTTCCAGAGCTTTATAAAATGTTCCCAAACAATTTTTTGAAGAAATGATTAGTAGGTTTCATCACATTCTCAAAGAAGTCCTTAACTTAAAGGAAGTTAGAACCACAATTTACCTCTCTCCATCAGCAGTAGTCCCGTCTCTAAACTAATCTCTAAAATGCAAATTATGATTTTTACCTTTCAAAAGGCCAGTTTTAGAACCCTTTATGCAGTGTAGAGGAATGAACTATCACCAAACTTTATTCATTCATTAAAAAAGCTTACGTGATGGGAACTGTACAAGACAGAGGCTGCCATCTTCCTGCTTGAGCTGGACCCGGACTCGGCCCCGGTACTGAGCATCACGATTCCATTCTCTAGAGTACATTTTATTTCTCTAACGTAAAAAGAAAAATAACAAACAGGCTTTAAGAAAGTTATTACATCAAGGAGATGAGTATGGAAAATAGCAAAAAAGGAACCACACCTTACCTCAAGAAATACATTAAGTCCGACTGCTGAGCATACATCTTGAATCTCTGTAGCTGTAGGATTTTCAACAGCCTGAACAGTTAAAAACAAGAACACTGAACAGCTTAGCTTTAAGTGGACAATGCTGTATTGTTGTAAATCATTTCAAATACTACGAATGAAACATACCAAAAACCCTGGGTTTCCTTTCTTATCAGGTATAGTTGCTTTAATTGTAATTTTTACAATTCCTGGGAATAATACTGATTCATACCTCTGTGTCCACTCTCCTCCAACAGAACATAAACTGCACCAAGGCAAAGACTCTTGTGTTCACCAGTATCCCCACCACCAGGCATGATGCTTGGAACACAGTGGGTGCTCAGTGAATCCTGGTTAAGCACCCATTACAGAACAACCACTTTTAGAGTTGTTCGGCAGTATCTACTAAAGCTAAACATACGCATTCCTCATGACAGTGCAATTCCACCTCTATGTATAGATCCAAGAAAAATGTAAAAATATGCTCACTAACAGACAAGTTCAAAAGTGCTCACAGCAGCACTATTTATAAAAGCCCCAAACTATAAACCACCCAGTTATCCATCAACAAGAGAATGGACTATGGTATATTCACACAGTGCAATGCTACACAGCAGTGGTTTTCAGCAGGGCAATTCTGCTCCCTGATCCACACCTGGCAATGCCTGAAGACATTTTGATTGTCACAACTAGGGTGGGGTAGGGCACTGGCATCTACTGGGGAGGGGCCAAGGATGCTGCTGAACCACCTAAATGCACAGGACAGCCCCACAACAAAGAATTATCTGGCTTGAAATGTCAATGGTGCTGCTATTGAGAAACCCTGCCACAGAGCAATGAGAATTAACACACTATACTCAAAAATGTGGACAAATTTTAAAAGCTTGAAGTTCAGTGAAAAAGGACAGACGCAAAAGTACACAGGGTACAATACCATTTAAATAAAATTCAAGAACAAGCAAAAATAATCTATGGTGTTGGAAGTCAGGACAGTAGCTATCCTTGTGAGTATATGTGGAGGGGACAGTGACTGGGAGGGAACAAAAAGGAATCTTCCTGGGTGCTGGCAATGTTTTCTTAATTTGGGTGCTTGGTTACACCCATGTGTACTCAGTCTGTGAAAATTAATCAAGATATATACGTAAGATTTATGTATGTTTCTGTATGTATGCTATTTATCAATAAAGTTAAAAACAATTCATTCTCGAATTTATCTGAGAGCTTGCTCCCAGAGGCCTCTGTCACGGTGGCATGACGTCAGGGCTTATTCTGAACCAGTGCTTTGACATCTTCTTTTACCCTGAGACAGCAAAGTATTTTCCCTTCCACATTAAAGCAGCAAAATGCGAGACATTAAATCACACAAAAATAAGGCACTGCTTCAGGCCAAGTTACCTTAAATCTATCATTAGGTTACAAGATGTAAATGACTAAAAATTAGAATATGACATCAATTTTGAAGATAAAAAGCTACAAAGACCCTTCACTTGGCATTAGGCACTTCCCAAACTGAAGTCACCAGGCCAACTAAGAACCTGGGTTTTCCTATTCAAACAGCACATGGGAGAAATCATGTCTTTTAAAACCATAACACCCTACTTTTAAAAAACGTGAGTTTTCAAGTAACTTTACCTCTCTCAAAAAACACAAAACAAAACAAAGAAGATAATGGGCATAAAACTACAAAATTAAGTATGTCTGAATTTTCTGCAAATCTTGTTTAAAAATTCAATTGCGTTCCAGACATTATATTGTATAATGCCATAATTTTGGCTTCTTTTATTAAGGGGAAGATCGTCATAATCTTGGTTTAAAAAAAAAACCATGCAAAAGCTACAATCCCCGAACCCAACTTCTTTCACACACACACTCATGAAGAACCACTTAATAAATTCCTTCAGCCAGAAATTAGTGCCTGTTTTCACCAATATTAAGGAAAGCACCCCAAATTCTTGGCTGCTGTTCTCCTCAGGCCCCAAACAAAGCAAAAAAGTAAAAGCAGCCTTTGCGCCCCTAACATTACGACCTCCCCCAGGAGCCCGCTTACTTTACTGATGGGGATTCGCCTCCCCTCCGCGATGGTCTTCTTGTTATTTAAATAAGCAGGATAGATGCAAATGAACCTGCCACAGAAAAAGCACAGCTGGTATCCCTAGAGCAGAGGGTATTTCCAAAAATTAATTCATTCTTCCATCAACATCAGGACTGCCGGTACACCTATATTATTTTCTTAGTATTTTCTTTTTCTCTAAGTTGCCTCCTTTTTACTTAATTTACTGCCTTTGATGGGAAAAAAAAAATCACTTGCTAGAGAATGTTTAAAAAAGAAAGGAAGGGAGAAAACAATGCCGCGGCGGTTCAGGTAGACTAGCTGCCTGTCACAAGTTCCCGAGGCGGCCCGCTCTCTGCCATCTCAGTACGGCGTCCGCGGCGCCGAGGACTAACGAACCCCGACGAGCCCTTCGGGACGGGAGAGGAACGCGGAGAAGCGTTCTCGCTCTGAGCTTCGAAGCCCTTGTCGCGCTTTCAGGTGAGCACTGCGCTCCCCAAAATCGGCACTGCAGGGACCTGCGAAGCGCCCGGTGCTACCGGCCTCCCGGAAGAACGGGCGCTCCGGGAGCCCCGGGCCGAGCTCCCCGGCGGGCCTCTCGCAGGGCTGGGGAAGGCGGCGCAGCACCGCGGGCTCGCAGGAAGCCCCTTCCCTTCTCCGGACCCACCTGTCCTGGTCGGCCGGGGACCGCGCGGCGGCGCAAGCCATCTCCACCCGGACCTGCACGGCGCCAGCCCCGGAGCTGCAGGGAGGAAACCGGCCAGACCTCGCCTCCAAGACTTCCCAGACCTCCTCGACTTCCGGCGGAAGTCCTGCCCACCGAAACGCCTACGCGTCCGCCGGGTGCTACAGTCCGTTTGTTCCGGCACATGTCGCTCGGCGCCAATATCTCTAGTTTCTGACGTGGCATTTGGGACCTCTCTTCTCGCGAGAAGATCCCGAATGTGTCTAAATTCTTCGCTTCGCAGATCTAGCCAAAGCCAGACGTTTTGCGCATGCGCTGTCGCAAAAATGGGGTTTAATTTTCAAGCTGTTTCACGTCTGATTTCACGCTGCGTTTGGGTAGTGGTAGGAACCTTCGCCCTTAACCGAGGGCTCCACAGCGCGGGTAATCTGTGTAGTTCCGAGCAGGTTGTTAGGCCAGGCGAGGAAATGCCCTCGTGTTTAATCTTTATCCGCGCCAGGGCTCCCGCAGCTTGCTTTCATCTTGATAAAAATGGATTTTTATAGTCGTGGAACTAGCAAAATTACTGTCACTGTCTTTCCGTTTGCAGTCCACAATGTTAGAAATTTGACTATACACCTTTTTAAACTTCTGAAGAACACTTCCTACCATAAAATTCACTATATTTCTGCATACCTTAGGTTAATTGCAAAAGCACTATTTCAGCATTTCCGTTCTTCAACTCACACCTTCATTCCTATTTTAGTAGCGGCTGTTTATTCCACACCAACAAAGGCACTTTTCAAAAAACCGGATAAGATAAGATAGGTATTTTCTTTTACAGATGAAAAAACAAACAAAACAAACCAACAAACAAAAGTCTCCCGAAAAGCTTGAGTCTCACCGAGGTCAGGTAATTTGCGCGTTCACATTAGTGATGGCTGAGCATAGATGCCCAGCTGGTGTGACTGGAAGTCCCTGCCTTTTCTCCATCCCCTCAATTCCTGCCTCTCAACCTTCTTGTAGTCTCAGTACTGGGTTAGTTTGGTGCGGATGTAAATAAATGTCTTACTTCTTTCTAAAGTGTGCGTGATTCCTGTAAAAAGAGCTTTATGCAATGAACAAAAAAAATTTAGGGATGAGTACGTAGTTTACCTGCTTCAGCACGTTGCTTTCATACTTTGTTTGCATCACAAAATTCGAATACTTCTTTTCAAAAAAATCAACATTTTATATACACATATGGAAAAAGTGGGAAATGAACAAGGTAGTATGAAGTTTAATACATGCAGTAGCCTATTTACCACGGAGTTGTGTTCTTAGAGCCATGTGAGTAATTGGAGACCAAAAGACCAATATTAAAACTGGTCACATTTCCTAATTCATACGCACTAAGGGAGTTAACAATAGAGCTAATATTTTTGAGTGCCATTCAAGGCTAGATTCATAACTCCTATTTAACTCTACACTCTTGTTGAAATATTGCACAAGTACAAAGAAAAGGGAGGAGGAAACAGCAATATTGTTACTACACTGATGATTAAAGGAACAATAACTGCATACAAAGTTTTAATTTTTATTTATTTTTTTTAAACTGGGGCAACATTGGCTTATAACATATAAACTTCAGGTGTACATCATTATATTTTGATTTCTATGTAGACTACATCATGTTCACCATCCAAGGAGTAATTACCATCCATCACCATACATATGTGCCCAGTCACTCCTTTACCCTCCTCCCTCCCCCCTTCCCCTCTGGTAACCACCAATCCAATCTCTATATCTATGTGTTTGTTTGTTGTTGTTGTTTTTATCTTCTATTCACAAGTGAGATCATCCAGTATTTGACTTTCTCCCTCTGGCTTATTTTGCTTAGCATAACACACTCAGCTCCATCCATGTTGTCGCAAATGGCAAGATTTCGTCTTTTTTTTTTATAGCTAAGTAGTATTCCATTATGTATATATACCACATCTTCTTTATCCATTCGTCCTTTGATGGGCACTTATGTTGTTTCCAACTCTTGGCTATCGTGAATAATGCCTCAGTGAACATACGGGTGTATGTATCTTTTCACATTCGTGTTTTCAAGTTCTTTGGATAAATACCCAGCAGAGGAATAGCTGGATCATATGGCAGTTCTATTCTTAACTTTTTGAGAAATCTCCATACTGGTTTCCCTAGTTGCTGCACCAGGTTACATCCCCACCAGCAGTGTATGAGGGTTTCCCTTTCTCCACATCCTCTCCAACACTTGTCATTTCTTGTCTTGTTAATTATAGGCATTGACGGGCGTGGGGTGATATCTCATTGTAGTGTTGATTTGCATTTCCCTAATAATTAGTGATATTGAACATCTTTTCATGTGTCTGTTGGCCATCTGTATATCTTCTTTGGAAAAATATCTCTTCAGATCTTTTGCCCATTTTTTAATTGGGTTGTTTTTGAGATGTATGAGTTCTTTATATATTTTGGATATTAACCCCTTATCAGATACATGGTTTGCAAATATCGTCTTACAGTTGTTAGGTTGTTTTTTCACTTTGTTGATGGTTTCCTTTGCTGTGCAGAGCTTTTCAGTTTGAAGTAGTCTCATTTGTTTATTTTTTCTATTGTTTCCCTTGCCTGGTCAGACATGGTATTTGAAAAAAATGCTGCTAAGACCAATGTTGAAAAGCGTACTGCCTATGTTTTCTTCTAGGAGTTTTATGGTTTCAGGTCTTACATTCAAATCTTTAATCCATTTTGAATTAATTTTTGTGTATGGTGTAAGACAATGGTCTACTTTCATTCTTTTGCATGTGTCTGTCCAGTTGTCCCACCGCCATTTATTGAAGAGACTTTCCTTTCTCCATTGTATGTTCTTCGCTCCCTTGTCGAAAATTAGCTGTCCATAGATGTGTGGGTTTATTTCTAGGCTCTCGATTCTGTTCCATTGACCTGTGTGTCTGTTTTTGTACCAGTTCCATGCTGTTTTGATTACTATAGCTATGTAGTATATTTTGAAATCAGGGAGTGTGATGCCTCCAGCTTTGTTCTTTTTTTCTCAGGATTTCTTTGGCTATTTGGGGTCTTTTGTTGTTCCATATAAATTTTAGGATTCTTTGTTCTGTTTCTGTGAAAAATGTCTTTGGAACTTTGATACAAATTGCATTGAATCTGTAGGCTGCTTTAGGAAGTACGGGCATTTTAACTATGTTAATTCTTCCAATCCAAGAGCACGAATATCTTTCCATTTCTTTGTGGCTTCTTCAATTTCTTTCAACAATGTTTTATAGTTTTCAATGTACAGGACTTTCACCTCTTTGGTTAAATTTATTCCTAGATATTTTATTCTTTTTATTGCAATTGTAAATGAAATTGTATTCTTAATTTCTCTGCTACTTCGTTGTTAGTGTATAGAAATGCAACTGACTTTTGTATGTTTATTTTGTATCCTGCAACTTTACTGTATTCATTATTTCTAAAAGTTTTTTAGTGGATACTTTAGGGGTTTTTATATAGAAAATCATGTCAGCTGTGAATAGTGACAGTTTCAATTCTTCTTTTCCAATTTGGATCCCTTTTATTTCTTTTTCTTACCTGATTGCTCTGGCTGGGACTTCCAATACTATGTTAAATAAGAGTGGTGAAAGTGGGCATCCTTGTCCAGTTCCTGTTTTTAGAAGGATATCTTTCAGTTTTTCTCCATTGAGAATGATATTAGTTGTGGGTTTGTCATATATGGCCTTTATTATGTTGAGGTACATTCCCTCTATACTATTTTATTCAGAGTTTTTATAAATGGATGCTGTATCTTGTCAAATGCTTTCTCTGCATCTATTGAGATGATCATGTGATTTTTTTCCCTTCATTTTGTTAATGTTGTGTACCACATTGATTGATTTGTGGATGTTGAACCATCCCTGCATCCCTGGAGTAAATCCCACTTGATCATGGTGTATGATCTTTTTAATGTGTTGTTGTATTCGATTTGCTAGTATTTTGTTTGAGGATTTTTTCATTGATCTTCATTAGTGATATTGGCCTGTAATTTTCTTTTTTTGTGTTGTCCTTTTCTGGTTTTGGTTTCAGGGTAATGTTGGTCTTGTAGAATGAGTTAGGAGGCTTCCCCTCCTCTTGAATTTTTTGGAAAAGTATGAGAAGGATGGATATTAAGTCTTTGAATATTTGGTAGAATTCACTAGGGAAGCCATCTGGTCCTAGACTTTTTTGGGGGAGGTTTTTGATTACTCTTTTGGTCTCTTTACTGGTGATTGGTCTGTTCAAATTCCTTATTTCTTCTTGATTCAGTTTTGGAAGGTTGTATGATTCTAAGAATTTATTCATTTCTTCTAGATTATCCAACTTATTGGCATATAGCTTTTCATAGTATTCTCTTATAGTCTTTTGTATTTCTGAGGTGTCCATTGTAATTTCTCCTCTTTTGTTTCTGATTTTATTTACTTGAGCCTTCCCTCTTTTTTTCTTGGTGAATCTAGCTAAAGGTTTGTCAACTTTGTTTATCTTTTCAAAGAACCAACTCTTAGTTTCATTGATTTTTTTCTATTGTTTTATTAAGTGTGAACTTAACCGCTGCGCCACCAGGCCACCCCTCTGCTCTGATTTTTATTATTTCCTTCCTTCCACTGATTTTGGACTTTGTTTGTTCTTCTTTTCCTAGTTCCTTTAGGTGCACTGTTAGATTGTTTTATTTTTATTTTTTTTAAAGATTGTCACCTGGGCTAACAACTGCTACCAATCTTTTTTTTATTATTATTTTTAATTTTTTTTCCTGCTTTATCTCCCCAAACCCCCCCATACATAGTTGTATATCTTAGTTGCAGGTCCTTCTAGTTGTGGGATGTGGGACGCAGCCTCAACGTGGCCTGATGAGCGGTGCCATGTCTGCGCCCAGGATCCGAACCCTAGGCCGCCAGAGCGGAGTGCACGAACTTAACCACTCGGCCACGGAGCCAGCCCTGTTAGATTGTTTATTTGAGACTTTTCTTGTTTGTTGAGGTCGGCCTCCATTGCTATAAACGTCCCTCTTAGAACCACTTTTGCCGTATTCCATAAATTTTGACACGTCAGAATATAAAGTTTTTAAATGCTTATGTTGTGGAAAAGCAGGTTGAATTAAAGGAGCATGGAAAATGGTGGAGATGATGAAAGGACTCTAGAGAATGACCGCACTTGTTTTCAAATCTAATTTCTATCAAACTGTCTTCCTTTTCCTCATACAGATGTGCCATTAAATTCAACCTATCAATCTTGGTTGGGGCTATTGGGTAGGGGTGGGGTTCACAAACGTGGAAAGAGAAGATCGTGGTAAGCAAGAGAAATTTTCCCAAGATAGTTGAGTATGAATTAAAAGTAGTAGGAGGAATGGGGTTAAAGAAGAGGTGTGATGTAAATGTGTCTGAGGGTGGGAAGAGACGGCTGGAGATGTAAGTTAGATGACCTGTGAGCCTTGACAGAAAAAGTGTTAAGGGGAAGAAATGGTGGATTAGATACCATGCTACAGATCACTTGGTGGCCTCTTATGCATCCAACAAAGACATTTTGAGAAGCTACGATGTACCAGATACTCAGAGGTGCTCGGGATATAGATATAAATAACAAAATAACTTTTTAAATAATTTTATTTATTTATTTTTGTTTGTTTTTTTGAGGAAGAGTAGTCCTGAGCTAACGTCTACTGCCAATCCTCCTCTTTTTGCCGAGGAAGACTGGCCCTGAGCTAACATCTGTGCCCATCTTCCTCTACTTTATATGTGGGACGCCTACCACAGCATGGCTTTTTGCCAAGCGGTGCCATGTCCACACCTGGGATTCGAACTGGCGAACCCCGGGCCACCAAGAAGCGGAACATGCACACTTAACTGCTGCACCATTGGGCCAGCCCCATAAAATAATGCTTGCTCAAGTTTCTCACAAGTCTAAGAGATGAGACTGACTTGCATATAGCTACAGCAGGGCCATCCCAGCCTGAGCCTGAGTTGCGTCCATCAGGGAATTCAGGCACGCCTGGGTGTATTTGGTATATTTGGTTAACTAATGGGATGGTCTGCGTGTTTCGCTAGTCTATTACTGTGTAACAAAGTACTCTGAAAGTTAGTGCTTTAAAACAACAATGATCGTTTATTTGCTCACAAAACTGCACTTGGGGTAAGGGCTCAGCAGGAACGTGGCATCTGCTGGAAGTAGAGAGTCCAAAATGACTTCTTTACTCACGTGTCTCTGCCTTAGCTGGGATGGCTGGAACAGCTGAAGGCTGGCTGGGCACCTCCCTCTCCAGGTGGTGTGGCTTCTTCATATGGCTAGGCTGGACTTTAACAATGGCTCTCTCCTTGACCAAACTTTAGACAGGATCATCTGAGCCCTTGTCTCAACTAGGCATCCACCTTGGCCCTTGTTCTGTCTTCTGCCTGTCCAGCCCAGTTTTAGCAAGAATCCTGCTAAGTGTATTAGTCAGGGTTCTCCAGAGAGAGAGAACCAATAGGCTACATATAGATATACGAGGAGATTATTATAGGAATTGGCTCATGCCATTATGGAGGCTGAGATATGCCATGATATGCTATCTACAAGCTGGAGAACCAGGAAAACTGATGGTATAATTCAGTCTGAGTCTGAAGGCCTGAGAACCAGGAGAGCCAATGGGATAAGTCCCGGAGTTAGAAGATCTGAGAACCAGGAGCTCCAATATTGGAGGGCAGGAGAAGATGGAGGTCCCAGCTCAAGAAAAGAGAGAGAGAGAATCTGCCCTTTCTCCACCTTTTTGTTCTATTCAGGCCCTCAACAGATTGGGTGATGCCCACCCACATTGCTGAGGGTGATCTTCTTTATTCAGTCTGCTTATTCAAATGCTAATGTCTTCCAGAAACACCCTCGCAGACACACCTGAAATAATGTTTTAACACTATATGGGCACCCCCTAGCCCAGTCAAGTTGACACATAAAATCAACCATCACAGTAGGTTCAGTGAGAGTCCCCTCACCCTTGATATCTGATCAAATTCCTCATCCTCCACCTCTACTGATAAGTCTTTGGCCTGCTTTCAACAAGAATCCCCTCACCCTAGCCCCTCACTCTGCTCTTTGGTTATAAATCTCCAGCTATCTTTGCTACATTTGGAGTTACGCCCATCTCGCTCCTCTAGTGCAATATCCGTATTGCGATAATCTTGAATAAAATCTTCCTTACTGTTTTAACAAGTGTCAGAATAACTTTTTCTTTAACAACTTCCACATAACATGGTAGTTTCAGGACTTCTCCCATGGTGGCTGGCTTCCTGCAGATTGCCAAGTGGAAGCTGCCAGGCTTTTTTAATGCTTGGTCTTGTATTCTATTGGTCAAAGCAGTCATAGGGGCAGCTCAGATTCAAAGAAGACTCACATTGCAAAAAAGCACGTGGAATGGGAGATAGTGTGCCATCTTTGGAAATATGATCTACCACCGTGTCAGAAGTCAATTTCTACAGAAGACTGAGAATTTACCCTAGGATAACTAAAAGTTAGGGAGACCAACCTGACCTAACGACAGAGCTTCCATTGTCAGGGAGAAAATCCAGAGCACAACGTGGTGTTTATGAGTCAGGTTTATCTACATTCCATATCCAGTCTCTATTGGGTTCATACCTGTATCTTGGGGTGGAAGGGTTGACTATAAGTAAAATCTGGTTTATTTTTTTCGAGGAAGATTAGCCCTGAGCTAACATCTGCCAATCCTCCTCTTTTTGCTGAGGAAGACTGGCCCTGAGCTAACATCCGTGCCCATCTTCCTCTACTTTATACATGGGACGCCTACCACAGCATGGCTTGCCATGCAGTGCCATGTCGGCGCCTGGGATCCGAACCAGGGAACCCTGGGCCGCCAAAGCAGAATGTGCACACTTAACTGCTGTGCCACCGGGCGGCCCCTAGAATCTGTTTTAATGAAACTGTTTCATTAAAAATCCTTTTAAGGCATTTGAACACAAGCAGTACTGCTTTGGTACTCTTATGGGAAAATGCTGATACCAAAGTGGTGGACAGGTGTTTTTCCCACTTCTAAAAGAACACACTGCAACGTTTGGATACAAGAACTCCTGACGGTACAGTCCCACTTAGGCACCAGCAAGATTCTGGCTGGTGTCTGACGGAGAGAGCCATTTTGGTAGACATGTTTGATTTGAACTTGGTGTCCATTCCAAATTCTTTATCATATGGCTTGGTTTCTGATCCTGCAAAGTGAGGGAAAGGAAGTGATGGAGGAGCAGGAATAAGAAAAGAGATAACACGAGAACATTTACTGAGCTGAAGACTCAAGATTGAAAAGATTCAGTATTAAAAGACAGGGTTGTGGAAAAAAGACACACAGCTGGACTTATGCCAGTAACAGTTCTTTATTTCAAGGATAAAAACAAAACCCTACAAACAGCAACGTAGGAAATAAAAGTTATCTATAATGGAATAAAACTCAGACTGACATTTGAATTTCTTAGCCACAGTAAACATTAGAAGTTAAGAGTTTTGAGGAAAAAGAATTGTGACCAAAATTGTGACCCAAATTATCCTTTGTCTAAGGGGAAAAAACCCAATTTTAAACAAGCAAGCATTTAGAAAGTATATCCCCAGCTTAGCTTTTCTGGAAGAAAATAACTATTTGAGGACATACTCCAGCTAAGTCAAATTATAATAACATAAAGAATTGAAGAAAGTGAAAGGCATGTAATGTAGAGGAAACAATGGTCAACATTTAAATCTAATTTATACTTAGATTTAATTATTGATAATGTGATGGTGAAGCTAATTGCAATTGTTAAGAAAATATTCTGAAAACTAAAAACAAGTCAATACATTAATACTGGAACAAAGATTTTGCAAAGAACTTAGGGTTCCAACTGACATAGTGTACATTACCGTTTCTAAGGTCCTTTTAGCCACTGCATCACTAGGGTCTTCACTGGCCATGCTACCCGACATAGACCTTGACTTGGCACCATTTTGCTGACTCCTCTTTCCTTCTGGCCTCCCCATCTCTGCTCCTCAGCCCCCAATTCCTGGAGCTCCCCAAGAATCCCAAATTCTTGCCTCTCTTAAGCAAACCTGTGAAATTTTCTCTAACTCTCCTTCCACCTAAACTCCAGGCTTAGCTTTTTGGATCCCAAACCCATCCAGGTCCTCAGGTAAAGAAAAGGACCTTCTGAGAAACTTCCTTTAAGATCCACCCTTTTCAGAATGAAGTTGTAGTTTTAAATAATAACTTCTCCTTTTGTTTTGTATAGACTAAGTCATCTGTCAAACACTGTCTCACTGGTTCCATGGTTTTTGTCAGTTTTTGTATTTGTAATTTTGTTTCATACATTTGATGCTGTATTTGACATTTAAGGAAAGCATCATAACTGTTCATCTTCTTTTCATTATGTTTGATGCTTTTATCCAGAATTATACTTTGTCTGATATAAAGTTGCCATTATACTCCTTTCTTTGCATTTGCCTGTGCAAGTGTGGCTGTACTTTTAGTTTTATGGTTTCTGGATCATTTTAAGTGTGTCTTTTGTTAACGGTATATAGTTGGAGGATTTTTCACTTGACTCCAATCTGAGAGTGGTTATTTCACTGTATGTGTTTAATCCATGTATTATTTGGTATTACTCTGTCATTTTATGCTTCTTTGTGTGGCTAATTCTCCCTCTGCCATTTCTCCTAATCTTAGATATCTTGTTTAAGTATTCTTAGTTGTTATCTTTTGGCTAGTGATTTAGGTGGGAAATTTTATTTCTTTTTAACATTGGGGTTACCACTAAATTAAAAAATTGAATGTGTTTCTCCAAGTCAAAAGTAAAATAGTATCTCTTGACACTGCCTTCATAAGATTAGAAATTTAGCAGGCTTTTACATGTTCCTTCCCTTCTAAATCTTGTTTCCTGGTTTGGGCTGGAATAATGTGGAATTTAAGGTTATTAAAATTATTAAGTATTTCATCTTTTCAGTTTTAGTTACATGGACATTCACATTGAGGTTATCAGATTAACCACAATTATTTACACGTTTATTCAAGATTAAAGTTTTATTGCTCAAATTGTTTCCTTAAAACCTTTCCATTTATTTTAATTCCTTGGGCAGCAGGAATACTGAGCTACAAATACGTCATGGTTTCTGGTTGCCTACTGCTTTTGAAATGACCCTCACATATTTGGGGAATTCATGTTTTATGAATCCAACACATGACTCTACCAATCATGTCCACCCAAGAAAAACTTCAGAAGCGAGCAGTGTGAGGAAGCAAGTAACCTTGTTTTACAGCGAGGATGTGTCAGAGGGTTCCAGGGTTTAGGGGCAGCAGCTGGGTTTTTAACGAAGCAGCCTCACAGTATGGTTTGGGTATTGTTTCCACTGTCTAATTTCCAAGACTGAATTTCTGGCCGTCATATAGATCCTGTGAGCTACCTAATATTCCTTAAATGAACGTCTTTTCTTTTAGAGAAGGTCTTATTGCTTACAATTATTAAGAATTCTGAAGAATACAAGTACTTAAGATGAATTAAATGCTAGTTTGGCTGGTTTCAGAATTCTTAGGTAATATTTCTGTTCCCTTCCAAATGCTGCATATATTCTTCATTGTTTTGATGTTTTTCTTTTTTGGCATTCAGTATTACAGAGAAGAAACTGATGCCAACTTAATTTTTTTGGTAGGGAACCTACTCCTCTCTCCCCACAGATGTTTTTAGAAAGTGTTCTCTATCTTTGAAATTAACAACTCACTAAGCTGTGTCAAAATGCAGTTTTTTGTTAGTTTCAAGTTACTTCAGGAACAAAGTGGGTTTAGAAGTTCACAAATGCCCCAAACACAAGGAAAAGTAGAACTGAGTCCCAGAAATGGCAGGGACTGAGGTAACGCCAGAAGCTAGTGCCTCTGTCTCCCCACTTGCTGTCGATGCCTCCGTCCTCTATCTGCTCCCTTCTCTTTCCCTACTGGCTGGCTTTCACTTACTTTTAGCTTCATGATGCCAACCATAACAACCACAGCCTTAACTCTACAAGATCTTTCAGCTCCAGCCCTCAATCACCAACCAGAAATTTCTTTTGTGATTCTTACTTCAAAATGATTGGGCCAGTCTTTTTTTTTTAAAGCCAGGCCATTCAATTCTTCGGTCACTGGCCAGCTGATGTTGAGTCTCCCCTGGGTCAGGGAGAAAGACTGTGTACGTGGTTCAGTGACCAACTAGTGAGGCTAAGTGTTTGGGATTCCAAAAGATGGTGGAGGTGGGGCAGATAATATTTGGCATTGTTCTCAATAGTTATTTTTCACTAATGTGGCTTTTTATTCAATAGTCACCTTCACTAGTATACCTAAAGTTGAGTATTTTTAATTAAAAAAGTAACAATCACATAACTTCAAGAAAATAAGTGAGTGGTCACAAATGTAGAGAAAGAATTATACTGAATATCAGAGGAAAGAAAGTGTATTTAGCACCAAAAACAATATTATACACATAGAAACAAGTTGAAAGAAGTATCAATGGCCTAATGAAAACCAGAATATAGTTTTCTAGAACACAGAACAAACAGTTAGGGGAACGGTAAGAAAAGGACCTGGTGTTACAGGAGTCAGAGTCCACAGGTTTCAGCACTATAAAGCAGCATTTTAAAGTCAGCATAATATGAGTGAAATATGCTTATTATAAATTTAAAAATAATTTATATACTCTATTGTAGCCACTATGACTTTTGAAAAATCATTTTTGTTTGGTAAATTTTAATGATCTGACTACTCAAATCTTTCTTCAGCTCTTGGCAATTTTTTTGCATTTCTAGTACTCTGTTCTTTTCCTATTTTAGATATAAAGAAATCCTGTGATAACATGAATTCAGATATAGTACTCCCATCCTCAGCAACAGAATCATCCCTTCACTTAATTAACCTTGTTTCATATTTTAAAAAGTCAAATTTTTTTTGACTGTACTTACAGTGCCATTTGATGCTTATGGGCTTATCTTTTATTTCATTTTTTTCCCTCTCATTAACTTTCCTTTTAGTGCCCAGGTAACTTGTAAAGTTTACTCTTAAATACCAATCTGATATGCCATAGTTAATTGGTTGTTAATTACTCCCACTGCATATTAACAGATAGGCAGATTTTCCTTTCACCCGAAATCAATCTTCCTTCATTTTAAAGTTCCCTTTTCATAGTTTCTTCTTATCTTATTGCAAATCCAAATTAGATATTTGCTGAAATTATTGCCTTTATAACTCTGTTTCAAAGGGAGCATTAGCCGATCCCTCCAATGTAGTCATTGTCTTCAGAATCACTTGTTCACTCACATCTGGTGAATTTGTCCACTACTGGGAGTTGAGATGAGCTATATCAGATGTATAGCTCAGTATTCAAATCTTTCAAGCCCAAAGGAGAAAGAAGTTTGTTCGCAGACACTGTCAGATTAAAGGTCCAGCTGTTGAGAAGAATAGAGGACTAGCCAGAACTGAAGACACTCAAGGAGCTCCCTTGTTGTAACTCAGGGCAGTAGTTCTCAAAGTGTGGTTCTCAGACCGGGAGCATCAGCATCACCTGTGAACTTGTCAGAATTGCAAATTCTTGGGCCCCACTCAGAATCAGAAACTGAGGGTGTGGCCCATCTTAATAATGTCTTAATAAGCACTTCTGGTGATTCAAATGCACTCTAGTTTGAAAACCACCGCCTTAGGAGCTCTGTTTGCTGCGGTCCAAAGCTAGATAGAGCACAGCCCCCAACTTCCCTTAACAGGCATCACAACTCTTAACTAATCCCAACTCTGGGCTCAGTATGCCATTTGTAACAAGCGTACGCTGGAGATATCTGGCCTGCTGTCACTTACGGCGGCACCCTGCAAACTTCTAAAAGCAGAATTGAGATTTACCCCTTTACTAATTCAGAGCCATTGTCTCTAACTAGAGGGTGTCACACAGCATCTTTTTCCTCCATGGGCAATGTAGACTGGCCCTTTTCCTAGTAGGTGTTGCCTACAGGAATTCCTGAGTTTTCTGGCATGTGCAAGGCACTCGTTTTTTATTTCCAGGATTGATGTTTTTTCCTTACTTGAAAAAGGCGATTTTATTCTAATAGACTTACATCTCATCTCTTTCCATAAAAGTACTTAAATAAGTACTGTTATGTATGCAATAATTCAGAAAAACAGAAAATCAGGACTAAAAGAGGAAAGAAATATGACCTATATGCATGTATCCATGTTGAATAAGGCAGGCTTTGAGAAACAGAAATAGAATAAATTAGTATTATTATTCACAAACTATTTCAGATAAAATTTGACAAAAATTTAAATGCAGATATATTCCAAAAATCAGTAAATTGAGGTGTTTGCAAAGTGGTCCAGTGGAAAGAGTATGGGCTTTGGGGTAAAATGCATTCCTTCAAATCACAGCACTATATTTACTGGCATTTTAGTTAAAAAAAATCAGCCTCACTTCCTGTAAGTGATAAACACAGGTAAGTGCTAGATAATTAACTACATGATGTGATTTCCAGGACACCAGATAGATGTGCTTACTCCTCCTCATCCTCTTTTCCCAGTGCCCCACCATACCTAAGTATCTTTTCCCTTCCCCAAATGCAGAGTGCATACATTTTGTCACTAAAAATAAATTTTCATTTATTCAACAAATCTGTGAGCATTTATCTTCATCCTCACCCTCTGATCTTTTAGAACAAATTCTGGGAAGATATATTAACTTATCTTTGTTATTAAGTGTACCAGTTTATCTTCCTTCCTGAAGGAGGATTCTCTCTGTCCTGTGAGGAAGGCGGCATTCGAACAAATACCCTGCAGTCTACCCATCAAAAACAAAGTTTTCCTTAACAGGCAAGGGGGTTTAAACCATCTCTTGCATTTCTTATTGGTATTAAATCTACTTTTGCTGTTCCAGGCGACTCGCATTTTCTGAGCATGACAAAGTGCTGATTATACTTGGCTGCTGGAATTTTGCCACAATATATAGGGTAATAAATAGTTTTTATTCCAGACTCAGTAGCAACAGGGAGAAGATGAAGGGACAAGACAGTTACATTCCAAGACAGGCTTGGAAGAGACTACTTATACCTAAGAATAATCAATTAATTTTTCAAGTATAGAATTCTCTTAAGAAAAAAGAAGTATTCTATGGGCCTATTACGTTCAATGCCTAATTCCACGCTAGGCGGTTTACACAGCTATTAAATGAATCTGTTCTAAATCAACTCCAGTGGAGTAAGAAAAAAAGTTTAAGTGGAAAAATATTAAACATTAGTAACTGCTGATCACATATAAGAAAAATAAATTTCAGGAATGGTTAAGTGCCAATGCATAGAATGGTTAAATGCCAACAGTCAGCTTCAATTGTTTTTATTACAATAGGAGGAATTTTACTCTTAATGCATAGAATTTGATGAAAAAATTTATATAAGCTTTTAAAAGAGGCCCTTTGGACAATAATACAAATGTGAAATAAGACCCTTCGAACAAAAACCAATTTCAGTTAACAGTTTACATACAGCAATAATTTATTCTGAAATGTTCATTTAGTTTCTGTTGAAACACGATTCGTGTCTCATTAATAAAAGAGCAGCCATCTCACCTCAAATACCAGAATATACAACAAGTTACAGCATAGCAAAAATTCTACCTACTTTCAGATAAAATCTAGTTCAGGTAAAATAGTTTCATTCAATGTTTTACAGTTACACAGATTTTTTTGTTTTGAGCACAAAATAGTGTAAATTGTTACACTGTAGCTATCTATATGCACATCATGTGACCACAGAACTGTTAATTGAACCATCAGTTTCATTCATGCAGTAAAGCAAAGCAGGCTGGGTAAACTTGTTCACTGGGAACCATATTACTGTGAATTTCACAGCCACATGATTAATTATGTTAGATGGACTCACAAGGACTAAAACATAATGGTTTTTTGCATAAATACCAATTTCTCCCTGATGTAAGTTTAGTCAGTTTATAATCTAGAAATGATTGATAACAGCAATATATCATATCTTCTATCTGTAGTGTTCATTATTTTAAGACAAGCAATAATTAAAGGATGATGGGATGGGAAGCTACTTAAATATATGTAAAACATACTGTACAAATATACTTGGCTTTACCATTTTCTTCCTAACTATCAAGAGTGCCTCCCAAAATATAACCAGTGAAGACAAAGTATACTATCAAATATGGCTTCCAGAACAAAAACTCTCTAACAAGGATCAAACCTATTTACAAACACTTTCAGTTTCTTTTAAAGTTTCATTTGAAACAAAATTTCTACATAGCAGTTGTAATTCACACATAATTTTCTTAGTTTCATCATTCTACCTCTTTTAAACAGACGTCACTAGGTAAGACCCAGAATGGCGCTTAGGACTTTGAGCTCCACTAGATTCTGTGCTGTCAGTTTTTGAATCTCGTTTCTTTGTGTTGTTGTTCACTGGTGTTGGGATCTGAGACGGCCGGGCCGAAGTGCTATCTGCGCTGCTTTTCCTAGGGCTTGGGTTGTAATTAAAAGGAGTCACTCTGGCAGCAACAGTCCCACTAGGTGAACTGTGTTTGCTTGAGCTGCTAGAACTGAATGGGGTTCGCTCAGCTATAGAACTTTCATTAGTCTCTGAGGCAGGGACAGGATTACTTTGTCCCGGTTTTGCCTCAGTTCCTTTTTGGTCTGGGGCATCGACCTGAATAAAAGAGTTCAGGCGGTTTTCCAAACCCATGATGCGTCCGGGAGCACTGGCATTACCTACATTTTGCTTTCCCTGATTATCTTTTGAATCTTTAGCATGTGAATTTCCCTTTTCTGAAACACTGTCAATCACTGGGGGGGTATTTCCTGTGGGAGATCGTCCAGATCTAGGGTTGTTAATGGGACAGTCCTCAATTCTCACCCAAACATCCTCTGTTTTAGAAACAGCAGGTGCCATTTGATAAATGAGAGTCTTTGATTCAGCACCATTTACAGCACCTGAGGAAGTGGTCTGAGAAGTACTATTTGTGGGGGAAATCTCACTTTCTTTTATTTTTCTCCATGTTCCTTTTGTGGATACTTGGTTTTCTTTAGTTTGTTTGGTTCCTGAAATAGAGTTCACATGTCTTTCATCTTCACTTTTTGCTTTTTCACTGGATTCAGATGAAGCAGAAAGAATTGAGGATGAACTTCCAGTTCTTCTCCAAGTGCTTACTCGAGGAAGGGATGATGAATGTTTGCTGTGCTCCCGTTTCCAGGTTCCTGACCTGTTGATTGGAAGTCTGGAAGGACTTTCAGAATGGGAGCGTGCTATATCATGGCGCTTTGCTGGTCTTCCATCGTTATACTCTACGGAGGGACTGAGATTAGGTGGAAGTTTCCGCCATCCACCAGCCTGGACAGATGAATGCATGGATAGAGACATATCAGGGAGGGAAGGACTTAAAATTGGAGTCTGTGCCTGGGACCTCGTGGGAGAATCTGGCCTAGAAGATGGAGAAAGAGATTCAAATGAAGCAGATTCCTCCAATTTTCTCCTTAGGGTTGGACTTGGAGCTTCTTTGATGAAAGTTGACTGGCGTACTAATACGGGTCTCTCTGACCTATCAGATTCACTTCCACTTGATTTAGTTGAAGACATTCTAGAAAGTTCTACCTTTTTATTAGATCCATTGCTATTATTCATCTGATTTAGTCCCTTGGATGCAGACTCACTTCTTGGGATACTGCTGCCATTCTTGGATAAACCTGTTTGTTTGGTAAGGTTCTGTTGGCTCATCTGTCTGCCTGGAGATGTGTATGACATTTTCCCAGAACCTGAGGACTTAGTTGAAGCAGTACTAGGGGATGATGTCCTTGGCAGTTGAGATAATTTGTTGGGAGGACTTATTCCATTTCTACCAGGAGAAATTGAGTTTCGCCCTGGAGACTGCATAGGTCTACTTAATGGTTGCTGGGCAGGTCTTGAAGGAGTGGAATCTCTAGATCCTGATCTGGAAGGCCCTTTATTTGACCCAGCTGGTTGGGATGTCTGCCTGGTGACAGGGCTTAATTCTGACTTCACTGATGGCTTGGCTCCTCTAGGAGAAGTGGTGGCTGTCTGACCTTCACTAGGGCTTTTGGAGGCTGGAGTCTTAAGGGGTGGGCCTTTTTTAGAAACTGGACTTGTACTTGAAGAACTATTTCGAACTCCTGGAATGTGAATCATTGTCCTACCTCGAGAGATTGAAGGCATGTTTGTTTGAAGGGGCTGCTTCATTTGGCCTGAAATTTCTGAATTAGATCGAACTTTTCCAGTAATCAAACTTTTATAAACTTTTTTTCCTCCTTTGATTCCTTTATTTTCAGATTCTATCTTTTTAGTTTCCAATGTACTTTTCTCCCCAGGTTTTAGAATTCGTGGGCCTTTATTACTTGTAAAGGGTTTTTCCTCTTGATCAGGTGTAAGATGGAATGGTGATCCCAGAGAGATTCCTGATTTCAGTGACAGGATGGAATCTGAATCAGATGAAGCTTGTCTAGATAAACATGCAGCAGCAGCAGCTTGATGTAAACTACTTACTATAGAATTTGCACCTTCCTGAATAGCTTTCCAATCAAAATTTTCTGAATCAGGGGATAAACCATGTTCTGAATCTGGTCTCTGTATATCTTTCAAATCAAGTGTCAAATCTTCTGCTAATATACCACCCATATTTCTGGGACTATGCTTTTCATTATCACCCTTGAACCTTGAAGGCTTTTTCTTTTTTGGCATTGCAGAACTTATACATTCCTGCAACAGGTCATCTTCAGAATCAATACTAAGAGAACTGAGAGAACTGTTTCTTGAGAAACAAACAGGGGTATCTTCAACGTGAAATGATTTAGGAGCATAACCTGATGCCTGAGGTTTACTTGGTTCTCCCTGTGAGTCAGGGGGCTCTGTCTCTTTGACAGGTTCATTTTCTTTGTTGTTGTTATTTTCTTGATCAATGTCACTAAGAGAGCTTAAAGAGGAATTTCGAGAAAAGCAAACTGGAGTATTTTCAATAGCAAAATTCTGTAATTTTTCATCAGTTGCTGCCCCTCTGTCAGGTACGTCTTTGGATGACTGGGGAAAAGTGGATTGCTTCTGTAGCATGGGTTTAGAGTGACCTCGATTTATTGGATGTTTTGTAACAGCTTGTGTCTTATCAGCTGACTGTTGGTTCGAGGTTAGTTCTGAGTGGCTGGTAACTTTAGCTTCTGACTCCTTATTTTCTTTCCCCTTCCTTAATTCAGCCTTTTCCCTGGAAAGGTCAACATCATCATCATCAAAATCTAGAGAACTCAAAGAATCATTTCGTGAAAAACAGTATGGAGTTCCTTCAATAGGTGTGTAATGATGAGGGGAATCAAAACTAAAACTTCCTCTGACTCGATCTTCGTTATTTGGTAGCTTATCATTAAAGTCTTTGGAATTATTTTTCAAGTTCTGTTTCTTTGAATCTTTGTTGTCTGAGAAAGTTCTTTCAGCATTTAAATTATTTTTTGAGTCTGCATTTTTTCTTACACGTGTCCTAAATTCAGTATTTTGTGGCATAGGTTTTACTGGTGAAGTAGGTTTTGTTTTCTTACCATCTAATTGAGTCTTGTTATTTCCAGATGAAGACGTAGATGCTTGTTGGACCTGGTCCATTATCTTTTTCACACGGAAAGGCTTGTGACTTTTTCCTTTGGGCATAGCAGAATTAATGCATTCTGCAAGAATATCGCCTTCTTCTGTTTTATTGTCATCCAGTTCAGGTATAGTTATAGATGAGACTTTTCCTCTTTGAGCCTCATCCGTACTTCTGCCTTCTGTAGGAATGGTATCTCGTTTTTCAAATTCACCTGACTGAGCCCCGGCTCTAACCCCTTCTCCAGCAGCTAACTCATTTGGAGGGGATTCTATTGTTAGATCACTTAGAGATGTAGCTGTGGAAAAGTTTATAGGTGTCCCTTCTACACAATACACCCGTGGCATATCATCTCCTGGTGTGAAACTAACATGCTTTTGTGCTTGTATCCTGTTTTGTGATGGCAGAAGTTTGTACACAGGCAGTTGACTTGGTTTCCTTGCTACCGGTGGAGGTAATTTTGAAGCAGTCTGGGCTGGCTTTTTGGCTTTGCGTGAAGATTTTGTCGGCATGGCAGAAATAATACATTCTTCTAGTATTTCAATATCATCATCATCTGAATCATCTAATAAATCTTTTTCAGAATCGGTAGGTTTTTCTGTCTCTTTTTCCTGGTTTTCATTCGATTCTTCAGGCTGCTCAGATTCTGTTTCATTCCCATTGTCATTTTCCTGAACTGCAGGCATTATTCTTAATTCCACATCCTTCTGTATAAATGGCTCATCGAGGCTCAGTGCACTTAGGCTAGATGAACAAGAAAATCCATCTGGAGTACTTTCTGTGGCAAAATGTAATAAAGTATCAGCATCTGGAAGAACCTGGACCCTTTGAACTGCAGCATTTACAGCAGCTTGCTTAGGTCCACTTTCTCTTTTTTCAGCATTAGGTACTTTATTTTTAGGTACCTCTCGCTTAGTTTGAACTGTTTGAGGAGGAGGAGGAGGAGGAGGGGTTTTACTTCTGCTTGGTGGCATGGTTTGTCCAGGGCTATCTGGAAGGTCACTGGGGCTTATAATGCCACTTACCATTCCACTGCAGGGTTCACTCTGAACAGAGCTGGCAATTGAACGACTCTCAAAACTATCAAGGGAACTGACAGAAGTGCATCTGCTAAACATGAGTGGAGTCTCCTGAACGTAGTGCTCTGGTGGACTTTTAGGTGTCTGAGCACCACTTTTTGATGGAGATTTGGCCCCTGAAGAAAATTCAACAGCTTTGTGCCTGGTTGATTCTGAAGATAAACCAGAAGCCTGGAGTCTGCTGGATTTGGTTCTAACATGCTGTGACACTGCTGGAACTTCACTCACAGAATCTTCAGTAGATCTAGTTCCACTGCTTTCTTTTATTTCTGCTATTTGTAGAGTACTGGCAGACTCTGTTTCCTGTGTCGTCTGTTCACATCCGATTTCATCCTCAGCTGATGACAAAGACGATAGTGAACTACACCTTGAAAAACATATTGGAGTATCTTCTACACAGTAAGTCTGTATGGTTTCTTGGTTGATGGAGGGAACTTTGCAGGAGGCGGCTTTCTGAGTCTGGCCACTTCTGCCCTGCGCTGAACTTGGATGGAGCTGACTCTGCCTCTGGGCATTAGATGAAGGGGTAGATGTATTCTCACTGCTTGAAGAGATGTGCTCAGTTTTAGTGCTCTGTCCGGATGAACTCTTTGAAAATGAAAATGATGGTTTCTGTGAGGAAGGAATGTCTGTGGTATATTTTAAACTATAATCAATAGGCTGATCCACATGATGTTTTTCTTCATTGTATTTTATGCTATAATTTGTTGGTCTCTCTTCTTCCTCATGCTGCTCTTCCTCAGAGTAGCGTTCACTATAGTTGGTTGGTTTATCATCTTCATAATCATCTTCCTGACACAAAGACTGGCTTACATTTTGATTAATTCCATGATTAGAACCTACTCGATTTGTTTCTGAACCATTGGCTCCTCTTGACCTATATGGGGAAACACATTCTTGCTGTCCAAAATGTGGCTGGAACTTGAGGTGTTTATCATCAGTGCTCTCAGTATATATGGGATAAGTTGTGCTTTGACTCCTTGATTGTCTTTGCTCGCTTTGTTTTATTTCATCTTCTATTATATGTTTGGGTCTTGCCCATCTTTCATTTTGTGAAGGACTTTGCCTTCCAGAGTTCAATTGCTCATCTGAATATTTAAGACTATAATTTATTGGTGTATCTAGTTCTCCATCATTATCATCCATATGATTTGCACTATGTATTTTATGTGCTAGGTCAGCTGGATATTGACCATAGCTGCAAAATTTACTTTCATCATCTTCAGAATAGGATTCAATTGAAGGTTTCATTTGACCTCTTTTACCATAACCATCACTACTACTGACACTATTTAAACTATCATTTGAAGATCTCTTATATTCCAACTTGGCATAAGGCATAGGACACGTCCTATTTGAATTTTCTGACTTAGTGAAGTTGTAAGTATTTGCATGTGTGTGGGCAGTAGAGCTTCTTCTCAGTGCATTCCTCTCGTCTGTCCCACAATGTAATTCGGTGGTAGACCCAGAACTTCTGTCTTCCTGGGAGGTATGAATGGCCGATACTTCCTCCATGACTTTGGCAATCTGGGCTGCAGTGGTGGAAATCTGCAAACCTCGCTTTGAAGAGCTTCCTGAATTTTCCGTTGCTGGGTGGTAGTTGCCTAGGCTAATTCCTCGTTCTCTCTCCAAACTTCTATCCTTTTCAGAACGAGAACTATCTAAACTTCCCCTTGATGAAGAGGAGCTGGGCAACACTGTAGTATTTAAATATGGTGAAAGGACAGTCATGTTTCCAGTATTAAAATTGTCTGGCCTATTATCATCATGTCGATTGGTGTCAAAAACATAGTCACCGTAGAGACTCTGCTTGTGCCTTTGCTTACTACGATGAGATGCCTTGGGACTCAAATTGTCAATATTGTCAAAAGTTTCTGATAAATGCTGAGCATCTAATTCTGCTTCTAGGGCTTTTTGTTTCCTGACATGAAGAGATGGCAAGCTTGAACCAGGAGACATAATATTGGCATCCTTATACTTTGCAGGTCTATTTGCCATGAGATTCCTTAAAGCTGCGGCACTGCCCATAGCGATCATTTTGTGCTTTGAATGAATGAGGTTCTTGAGCATGCTGACTGCCCCCATGTCCCATAATGCTTCCTGGTCTTTAGGATTTCTTGCTGAGAGATTCCACAAGGTTCCGCACGCATTACTGACTATTGTCAAACTGTGAGATTTCAAATGTTGTAATAAGGTTTGTAGGCAGTTGTTCTCTCTTAGGATTTGCCTGAAATAAAAATAAGAGGTCACAAAATTAAGGTCAAAATCTGTAGTAACAACAAATGAAAGGATAGAAAACAAATTTAAATCTTAGATAACTACTAAAACTTATTAAGAACAGGCATAACAAAATTGTACCAAGTTATACTATAAACTCTGAGCATCCCACATCTCCTTTTGTTTTACCTTAGTTCACTTAATGTTTATTGTTTTAAAGTACTCATCTGTCAGATTAAAAGAAGTAAAAGTGTTAATTTAAATCTATTCTGTATTTCCTATTCTGACTCAATAGCTTTAAAAATGTTTCTTGAGCAGATACATTTACTTTATTTACATGGTGACAGTGTTTCCCAATGTAAGGTCTATAAATGTATCGTGAAATCCTATGCTGAACAGGGACTTTGTGGTCATTTAATCTATGGATGGGTGCCACAATGGAGACTGCTGAGACATCATGGAAGAGGTAGGTAGAAAAATCGATCAATAGATCTTTCTGTAGCTGTTAGATCAGTAAACTGACCTTTTACAGTAATCGCTGTCTCTGGCTTGATTTTGTGGTACTGCCCTCCCCCTTACAAGTGTTCTCTGGCAAACTGTGTGTGTAGTTGTTATTTCCAAAAATAAAGTGAATGAAAGGTTTTTAAAACATTTAAAGGTAACTATAAAAACAAGGTTTGAGAGTCAGCAAAATTAACTTTGGGACTTGAAAGAGCTACAGTTTGTTAAATGCATGGTGACAGCACGACAGCATATTCAGCTTTAGTGAGCTTTAAAATTGATTGGCAAGGGTGTAAATAAGCTTTAATGTGGCAGTCTTCTCTCAGCAGTCCAGTAGACACCTGAGGGCTTACTAAATTTAAGAAGTCTTCTTTGCACAGCAGAAAGGGCCACAAGGCTTGTAGTTTGCGCATCAAAAACTTAAAGATGTTTACATTCTTTATGAGTTCTTTTACTAAAAGTACCTCATGCCTTTTTTGAAAATGAGAGAGGAACGAGACTGAAAAAATTTTAAACTGAATGAATAAAATGAATATGCTGTGAAAGATACCCATATTTTTGTTAACATAATACAGAGCCCAAGTTCTGAAAATGTGTGCCCTGTATCTGAGGTCCTCTCTTAGGTTTCATAGCTCTATCTAGTAGACTGGATGAATTGCTCTTGGGTAAATAATATTATGCTTATTGGTGTTAAGACACCATGAGACAAATGTGAATGAGGGTACTCTCTGTAATATTTGTGACTTTAATTTTCTCCTCTATATATGGGTTATACCTCTCAACTATCATTTGCTTATTTCTAGACAAGTTCATGATACTATGAACTTATATTAGAACAAACTAATAAGTAAATTAGGAATTAATAGTTATCTTTTCACCATAATAAATATAATTTGGTTTAGAACTTACATAATTACACAAAACACTGCTTACAAGTGGGTCTTTTAGAGGGTATGAATTCTATACTAATTCATTTAAAAGTAATATAAAACTCTGTATTTACCTGTGGTCCTCATTTGTAGCTATCAAGCTGGACACATTCCGCAATATCCCACCTCCACTTTCAATAATGGCTAACGTATTTGTCTGGCTCCGGTAAGTGAGAGTGCCAACCAAAAACGCAAGTGCACCATCTACAGCACATATATCAGCTTTATTCTCAGTGCAATGTGCTGACAAATTCCATAAGGCACTCAATACGCTTTTGAGGGTTGATTCCTATGAAGAAACAGAGTATGTGTCACCTAATCAGAGTTGGAATTTGCCTCTTATAACTTCTATTAGGTTATTTTTTTATCTCTCCTGCTGCTTATCCTTCACTGGTAAAGTATTACGAATTCCCCATTTAGAAAAACTTTCATAAAATACCAAATGGAACTTAAGTCAGTGATATCTCCATAAAACAAGCAGAAGACAATATTAAACTAATGACCTTTATGAACTTTATTCTAAGTGTTTAGAGGGTACACACATATCCTACAAGAGCTTATATTAGAAAATAAAACAAAACTGATATGTATTCTGAGAAAAGATAACACTTCCAGGGTACCAGAAACAAGACAAAACCCTCTACATACTGATATGGAAAGATGTCTAAGATGTATTATTACATGAAAAGAGCAAGTTGCAGAGCAGTATGTACAATATTCTGTTTGTATAAAAAACACATACATGCTTATATGATTGATGCAAAAGTTAACAATGTAACATTAAAAAGAAAGCATCCTGGAAAAACTCCAATTTCTTAAAACTCCCAAAAAAACAAAGTAATTACAAAAACTAGAACTCCCTGCTACACAATATGATAGTAAATTGTCAAACTGTAATTGCCATAGAAGCACTCTGAGTATACAATTAAGGATATTTGGTCAAAACTTGCCATGATTCTCACAAGATCTGTGAAATTGAGATCAGGGGAAAGAAATGCATTTCTTACATTCTACTAGGCTTTAGATTGACATTTAAAATAATGTAAATGCCATTTATTGTTTTTCAAATTTAAAATCAACTTACAGAAAAATAACCTAAGATGTATGTATTGGCAAAATTAGAATATAAATACTATGCTTTTGTGGGAGATAGTGAGGGATGTAAAGTTGTTAAGAACAGGTGGAGGCAAGAACATACAATAGAGTTATTGTCTATGATTGATACACAATAAATGGGGGTTTTAGTTTGTTGCTGCAGTGGAAGAGATGATCAATAGGGTAATTGAGAACACTTATGTAAGGAGTGGTATAGGTATGCTTCAAATTTTCATCTACGTCCAGGCATTCACTAGGAAATGTCTCAAGAAGATAAATTTTAAAATAGCCATTTAAGCAAATTATTTAGAACCTTGGAGGCAATACAAGAATAAAATCAGATATTTGTGTCTGGGAGCAGATAAGAAGCAGACAGGGATTGTTATTTTTTTTATAAGGCCCTAAGTTTTAGTTCTTTTAAAAGCATATTAATATATTATTTTGATTAGTAAAATGATTAGCAAACAATTCAAATAAAACAAAAGTTTCCTTTTGCTTTACAGAGTAATTTCTGTATGCCTGGCATGATGTTAACTAACTATATACATAGTTTAGCCAAGTAGAATTCCTGACATCACAATTTTACAGTTTGTTAAGCCTAATATATATGTAGATAAAAGGTACAATAAAATATGAAAAGTTCAAAAAAAAAAAACTTGCCATGATCCTGATGTCAGTCTTTCTTCTTACTACAAATCAATCAAGGAACAAACATTCATTAGAAATCTACTCTATGCCTATCACAATTACGGGCACTCCAGAGGATACAAACAGCAAACTGATGCCTGCTTGGAAGACACTAACAATTTACTTTGGGAAAAAAAGATGCAGAACCATATATGAAACAAAGTACTCTAAAGGAAAGATTATTGTCACTTGAATTTAATCAAACAAATGAAATATTTCACGGAGGACAACAGCTCTGTAGAAGGTAAGACCTGTACACTCAGAGAGAAGACAGCGACTCCTAGCCGGGGAAGTAGAATGAGGAACGGTGTGGAAGTAGGAATCGGAAGAGAAGACTGAAGAACAGAAAGACACAGAGGAGATCAAAGTGCATACTGGGGAACAGTGGGAAGAAAGAGCAGAGAGGTCAAAGAAGGTCGTGAATGTCACAGCAAACATTTCAGGTCTAATCCAATAAATAGCTAGCCACTGTACTCTATTCTCTTTATCAGAAAATTAAATGAATGAAAAAAATCTAGGAACAGGTTTAGTTACTTTTTATCAAGAGGCAGGGAAGAAGTGCTTCCACCAATCAAGATGTGAGAAGGATAGAGCTCAATTTTCATTACATTGTAATTGAGGTAAAAGGCGGGACATTCAAAGTATCCTGAGCACAGAAAAAACAGCAAGAGTTTAGAGGAGTGAACTAAATTGCAAGTGGCCCAGAGGTGAGAACTGAAGGTAGGAAAATATTAGAAGTTGCTCTCTACGAGACCACATGTAGAGGGCCAAGGGTTTTGTTTCAGAGAAGCTTCATAGTTAGGATTAGAGGAGATAAGAAGAAACGAGTAGAGGTTGGATGTATATAGGTGGTGAAAACAAAGGGAAGGGTTTCAATAAGGTGTGTGACGAAAAAGTATCAAATATAGGTATAGGTACAAAAGAAAAACCCAAGTTAATCTTTAAATCTAGATTTTGTTAGAAAATTAGGAGGTAATGAAGAAGGAAGATTAAGATTAATTAAGAAATGGAGGAAGTGACCTGTTCAGGGTTTTGGTTGTTACAGGAAAAAGAGAAACACTACAGGAGTTAGAAGAAGCAACAGAGAACCAGCACCCACCTTCCTGCCCCCAATACTGGGCTTCCTATAGACAGCTGAAACAAAAAAGCCGCCTTCTCTACAGCCATCCAGTAGAGAAGAGATGGAAGATAAGGGTACACAGCAACCCTTGGGGCACAGGGTACAGGTGAAGGAAGCGTTCTGTGGTATAGAAGAGTACGAGCCAGCTGCATGAAGTTAAAACGATGCAATACATGGGGAATGTGGAACGTAGTTCTGATTCTTTTGGTCATTAGCAGTAAGGGAAATTGAGAAGGAAGAGATGAATTAAAAAGAGAAGGAATGTTGACAATGACTGTTACATTGAATGTAGAAAAACGGGGAACAAATAATTTCTAAGACTGCTAACCAGAAGCAGGCTCAAACCAGAATTGGGTATTATAAACTTCTGATGAGCTAGTTTTTCCAAGATTGGACTTACATTAAACATTTATATATGAATTTAGGGAGAAATGATCTTTAAAATACTACTCTTTGTTTACAAGAACAGGGACTTTCCATTTATTACAGTCTTATTTTATGTTTCTCAGTAGGATGTGTTTTTAATCTAGCTTTCTCGGTTTGTAGCAATTAGTTTGTACGTAGCCCACTGTGGTCCTTGAGAGAGAATAAAGTCATGAACCATTATTCAGCAGCAGTACAAGTCTCCAGAATACATACAAATACATTAAATCTTTCTGAAAATACGCAGGGTTGATTAGATTAGGAGTCTTAAAGTGTGCACGGTACTAATTTTTTGGTATAACTTTACTGAAGTATATTCGGAAAACAAGCTTCACATATTTCAAGTGTGTAATTTGATCATTTTTGATGTATGCGGATACTCATGAAACCATCACTCCAAAATAACACTTATTTTATCCTCTGAAATTTCCTGGTAATCCACTCCACAAACCTAGGCAATTACTGATCTGTTTTCTGTCACTATAGATTATTGCATGTATCAATAGTTCATTCTTGTATAGCAGAATAGTATTCCATAGTGAATATGCCACAATTTATTTATACATTTACCTGTTGATGGACATTAGAGTTATTTCTAGTTTTTGGCTATCACAAATAATACTGCTGTGAACATCTGTGTGTAAGTCTTTGTGTGACCATAAACTTTTGTTCCTCTTGGGTAAATACTTAGGAGTGGAATGGCTGGGTCATAAGGTAGGTGTATGTTTAACTTTAGAACACTGCCAAGTGTTCTCCAAAGTGGTCATACCATTTTACATTCCTACTAGCAGTGCATGAAAACTCCAGCTGCTCAACATCCTTGACAACACTTGGTCAATCTTTTAAATTTTAACCAATATGTCTAATGGTATCTCATTGTAGTTTTAATTTGTATTTCCCTGATGACTAATGATATTGAGTATCTTTTCAAGCGCTTATTGGCCATTCATATATCTTCTTTTCTGCAGTGTCAGTACAAGTGTTCTGCCGATTCAGTAGTGTTTTAAAGGTATGTTTATGTAGACTCTAAGTATATTTGAATATTATCTTTACAACCAGTTATTTAGTTGAATACTTTTCTTACTTCTAATAATTTTTCAGCTGATTTTCTTGAGTTTTCCAGGTATAAAATAATTCAGCAAAAATACATAACAAACAATAAAAACCAAACCTTTTTACCTTCTCTTAAAAAGGATATTTTGAAGAAAAAAATGTAGGCTGTGGTCTAGGAGGACGGGTTAGGTGAAAGGAAGCCCAGATTAGTTAGCTAAGACTTGCTTATTAGTCCCTCTTAAATTTCAAGTTTACTTTTTTTTTTAAATTAGTTTAGTTTCTGAAGTAGATATCCCACCTCGAGATGTTTCCTTTTGTAAACAAATCATTATTTGGGGGATTTCTCACTGTTTAGTCTGCTTACCTCTTGATAAGCTGACCATCAAAATTTGAGGATTCCGGGGGACTGAGATTCGGAGCGCACAGAGGTTATACTTACACCAGTGATTCTCAGCTAAGGGTGATTCTGCCCCTCCTCCCTTCCAGGGGACATTTGGTAATCTCTGGAGATGTTTTTGATTGTTACAACTAAGGGGAGGGTGTACTGACATCTAGTGGGCAAAGGCCAGGGATGCTACTAAATATGGCACAAGTCAGTCCCCCAAAACAAAATTATCTGGTCCAAGGTGTCAACCGTGCGAGCATGAAAAATTCTGACTTACTCTAGGCCACGTCATATAAACTTTTCCATCTTAATACTTTTACAAGTTTAAGAATAAGGATTGATGAAATAAACAGGTCAGAAATTAGGGACTCTCAGGGGTGAGAGAGGGCAGCAATAAATATCCAAAGGTAAAATCCATATTACAGTACTAAATGTTTTCAAGGTACCTTTTTAACTTCCAAAGCACACTCCATCAGTGCTTTCACACTTCCAACTTCACGCAATGTCTTTTTACTATTTACATCTGCTCGCCAAGACAAATTCCTTAAGACGCTTGCAATAACCTGAAATGAAGCAATTTTAGAATAATTTGTATATAAAATCATTTATACCAGTTGCTGTTTTTTTGTTTTTAATGCTAGAGTTAAGAGTAGAAATCTATTAATAAAGAAATTCCTCCTAAATGCTAATATAGTGCCAAATGGAATTCCTACAATTTTTTCCTTTATTCTGGTATTAATGTAATCATAATTTAACCATGAGATACTAAATACTGAGCCACAGATTAAATTAATCTAAATCAGGACATTAACCTGCCAATATCCAAGAAAAACATTTGAAATTCTGAGTAATACCTGCTGTAAGTCCTCACTTTCAGATTTTAGTTGGGCCACAAGCGCTCTCATGCAGCCTTTCATAGAGCACAGTGTAGCCTGTAAAATTAGATATGGAAGAGAGGGTCAGTGTCAAAGCAACCTGAAGCTGTGCTGTATTTTTGACTACTAAACTTCAAATCCAGTTTTAATTGTCTCATTTTAATAATAACTAATATTTTACCCATAAAAAATTTAGAATCAGATTATATAAACGAAAGACAAATAACCCTCCTAATACTTTGCCATCTGTTCTTCTCTTGGCAAACTGGAAAAATAAAGTGAATAAATCATGAGAAATGATAAGCAAAGGGTTTTAAAGTCTCTTATCTGGATGGAACTAATATGTTTCTAACACTTGCACTGGCCATCAGAATCTTCAGATTTTTGCTCTCATTCCTAGGAACAGTGTGATTTAAATGTGATTACGTAAATCCACTACTGTGTTCCATCTTTTGCCTTTCTTTAGGCAGACAACCAAATGAGTAAAGATATGCAGTTGGGTGTGAAGTTTAGGTTTTTATTAGTCAATGTTTAATGAGAAGAGTAACAAAATCAGTGAAGTAGCTTATATAAAAGCAAACGAACTCATACCTGAGGTATCTTAAGAAATGGATCTTATAAAACATACCTTGTTGGCTACATCTCCAAAAGTCAAGTTTGTCAAAGCCATTCCAGCATATCGTCTTAATGTAATACTGTAGTGGTCATTAGTAAGCCCATACATTTCACAGTCCACTTGCAATAACTCTGCAATGGCCTGCAGTCCCCCTAATTCAAAAAGGGCAAGAGGAAAAAGATAATAATCTAAAATAAAACAAATTGGTACCATGTTTATAACTTAAATATTAGGGAAAAGATCTCAAAGAATGAGAATATATGGCTTAAACTTGTCTTTAGAATTACAAGCTACAAAAACTGTTAGAAAGGACTTTTTTGTAATATACTTGAAAAGTACAACCGACAACTATTCCATTTTCTGCCAGTTTCTCCACCCTCCAGCCCTTTGCCTTGCTGAATGAAATGAGCATTATACTCTCTTTACTGCACATACACTGTATCTTGTCAACGATGAAGAAGGCTACTTTCTAACACTAGGTCTTCTTGAATGTAAGCAGAAAAAGGTAACATTTTTATTATTAGGACTTTATAAACACTCTTCACTGTTGCACCCTCTGGCCTAATCACTTCAATATTTTTTTTATCTGTTGAATAATTATCTTTAGGAATACTGAAACTTCTAAGTGAAACTGTGCATGAAGCAAAGCTTATTTTTTTATGAAAAAAGAACTATCTGTTCAACTTATTACTAAGTTCTATAAAACTACTTATGTTTTTAAAAAAATTTCTTACTTTTCTTTGATACTCACAAGTGTCAAATACCAACTATATTAAGGTTTAGTATTTTCTTTCTCTTTGATTCCCACCATTGGGTGTGCTCAACAATACCCACAGTGGTCAACACTAGGAAGGCAAGGAGGAAAATGAAGGGAAAAGAGGAGGAAAGACATAAAGGAAGGCGTAGTGAAAAAACAAAAGGCAAAGCAAAATGGTGAGGGAGTAAACAAAAAGAAAAATAAAAATGCATATGGGGCTATTCAAAATATCATTCATCATCAGTATTAATCATCATGGGACTGGGGATATTGTTTTGTCACAGAGAAGTGGCTTAGACAGAAAAGAAGATGAATATGAACAGGCAATTCTTAGATATTGTAAGTCTAATCAGTCAAGTCATTAATCTGAAAGAGAACCTGTACATTTAGTATTTTGGCAAATGATGTAGAAGGGTCAGTATGTAGAGGAATCTGCAAGTTTGCAAGACAGAGTTCTATCTTAGGTCAAGAATTCCAGGCTAGGGGATTCAAGTGTAGAAGATTTGTGCAAATCTTTATGACTAGCAGAAATGACAGATGAGTTTGAATGTAGATAAGTGAAAATTAATTTGGTTAAGGAAAATCCAAACCATATTTAGGAAGATTTTCCTCCATCCACCCATGATGATGGAAAAATATATAGCTGTGAACAAAATACAGTCACTGTTTTTATGGATCTTATAGATTAGAGCAAAGATAGATGTTGAACAACTAATTTAACTGCGATGGGTTGTGTAGAAGCCCAAGGCAAGGTAGCAGGTGAACTTAATCTAGACTCGGGGGGTGGGGGGGAGGGGCGGGGCACAGACAGGAAAAAGGCTGAGGAAATAATGTCTAAGTTGAGACTTAAAGGATGAATGAATATCTAAAAAGGGTGTGGCAGGAACAATGAAGCATTTTAGCCAGATGAAACAGCATGTGCAAGGGCCCTGGGCCTGAAATGTAGAGCAACAAGGAGAGGGTTACAAGATGAAGCTACAAAAATTGGTAGAGGCCAGATCATGCAAGACTTTATGTCTCACACTAAGGATTTTAGGGAGGGGAAGGAACAAGTAGGTGTGTTCTAAATAGATTCCAATGGTTGCAGAGTGCAGAATGGATTATGACTGGAAATGGGGAGACAGGTAAGACAAAGTACTGCAGATAGGAGAGACTATAGGTGGCTTGGACTGGGAATGAAAACAAGAGCAGTGATTTGAGATATATTAAAGTAGTCAGTTACTAGATGTAGGGGACAAGGATCAAGTCATGGATGTCTTCCAAAATTCTGGCTTGAGCAAGACTGGAATGCCATTTTCTGAGAAAAGGAACCCTCGGAGAGACAGAGATCTGGGGATGCAGGAAATAACAAATTCAGTTTGTGACAGCTGAGTTAGAGCTGTCTGAAAGTCATCAGAGTGAAGATGATGTAAATTTGAAAAACCACTGTAACTGAAGCCATGGAGTGGAGGATACTGCCTAGGGAGAGAGGAAGAGAGCCTAGGACAGGGCTTGGAGGAATTCCGCCATTTAATACTTGGGTAAAGAAAAGGAGCCAGTAAAAGAACTGAACACTTTGACCCAGGAAATTGACCTGGGGGTCACTGTTGACCTGAAGACAGTGGCCCTGTGTACTGATGAGATCATCAAAATGCTGAGCATTATAAAGCAGACTATCAAGACCAAAACAAAACATACTATGCTTTGAGCCTACATAAAATCCTGCCTGGTGTAGCAATACCTGTGATAAAGGTCCCAAGAAGGCACTAAATGAGCAAAGAGTTGAATATTCTTGTATGGAAAAACTAAAAATCTTAGGATTTGATCCTGAAAACAAAGAATAAAGAAGGATGTAGTTGATATAAACAAAACCATGAAGAACATGGCTAATGAAAAAAGAACGTTCAATAAAATTTAGGATATCAGATAAAAGAGAAAGCCCTTTATAATTTCAGGCAAATAAAGACATCTCAGTGAATTTTAAGGCAAAGAATATAATTCATACATTAAAATTATAAATGGATTCACAAAAATATTATGCAAATTGATGACTGATGGAATAAAAACTAGGTTGCCCTAAGAAAAATCAGTATGTTGCAAGGTAATGCAAAGATGATGAGCATGTCCTTCCACATTTTTCTTGGAGTCTCTGTTAGAAAATAGTGGTCCAGATGGACCAAATATTATCCAATATGGTATCTCATAACCTTATAGATAGTAGAGGACCAATGGCTTCAGGTGACATTCAACAAAATCTTTAATTTAGACTTATCAAAAAAAGATAACAGAAAGATGACACAATTTTTTAAAGTATATTATTTTTCTTTTAGTTGGTTTAGCTAGTCACCATTAGCATGAAATGCTTCATTGTAAAATAAATATTAGGGGCCCAACATCAATATTCTATAGATTGGTGTTTCACAAAATTTCCTGATCATAAGAATCACCTGGGTCACTTGTTAAATATGATTCCTAGGTCCCCCCTCTGGAGCTTCTGTTTTACCCAGCCTGCTTCTACAGGGCTTCTACATGGTTCTACATTGTTTGACAAGTGCCTCTGGTGATCATTATGATCTGGTTTGGGAAACACGAAGACAAATAAACCCTGAATTCCTTGAGAGTCAGGACCACATCTTAATCATTTTCATATCTAGTGCCTAGCACAGTTTCTGGGACAGAGCTGGGAATTAATAAATGTATACATCACTGACATTATAGTCTAAAACTTGCAATACTAATAGGTACAAACTTAAATGACCCTGATAGTTGTAGAATCTTCTCGTACGTCCAAATGACAGTCCCAACTGACTGGGCTTAGGAATCTCCCTTTACCTACTTGGGACTTTTTTCCCCTTATCCCTCACTGTCAGATACCTTGTGCTGTCTTACTCTATTTCTCCATAATGCACAAACCTTTATCCTTCTTTTGCTCCAGTGCAAATTCAGAGGCTAGGAGTGAGAAGAAGGTAATCCGCTGTGGCTACGTCCCCAACAGTCACACCCCCAGAGGCCCCAACCTGCTCCTCACCTGAAAGCCCCTGCCCTAGCTCCTGTGATGAAATGCCCCGGGTAGCCTTCCTACCTGAAGAAGGAAGAGGAACAAATACTGAGTCTAGGTTTACTTTGAAATTCAGATGATTAATGTGTCAGTCCTAGTCTACAGTCCATTTGGAACACAGGGACATTTATAGAAAAACCTTTCCGGTAGCTTTAAATTGGATTAATTTTCCTGTTTCTTCATTATTTTTACCCCCTTCCCATTACTACTAGCATTAAAAAAAACATCCAAACTTAAAATTTTCACAAATGCTGAGATTGTATTGAGGAGGGGAGAACTCATAAGATTACACTCAGTTCCACAGGAGGCTGGGCGTGGGTGGGGGAAGGAAGAGAATCAGGTGGGCCAATTGTGAGGGCCTGCAGGAAGAAATGCCGGGCTGGAGGGCAGGCCTGAAATCACAAGTGCATAGCCTCCCAGTGATGACTCTGAGGAGACAATACTCATTTTGGCTGTTCAGGTTCTCTGGGTTTAAGAGTCTCGTGACCTTGTCACTTTTAAGGTAAATGATGAACGACAATGATGAGGGTGATAGGAAAACAAAGTGGGAGCTGGAATGTAACGTAACATAAACAGCACAAAAAGCAAGGGTACAGCTACACTAAGATGGAAACTCAGTGTGCGGTTCTTGCTTGTGGCATGACTAGAGAGATCCAGTTCACATGAGATGGCTCAGCATGATGCAATTTATAAATACCACCTGTGCAAAATGAACCTAGAAATCAAAGAAAAACTGTTACATGAAAAATGGGGTGCAGAAATGCAGGTTACATAAGATTTAGAGTGTGGGATAACACATACCTAAAAGAGTAATCCTTCCAAAATTAATGGAATGTTTCTACTTTAAATTAGACCATAATGCTTTCTATATTCACCAGTTTCGAAGATATCATGCTGCTTATCATGAAAATCCAGTAGGGTATTGATAACCACAAAGATAAATGAGACTCTTAATAATAATTCCTTCTGGTGCCTATGAGAAGTGATTGAGTGCGAAAACAATGAAGTAGGCTCCACATTTCAAAATAATTCAAATTACTCTCTCCATCAATAGTCACACAGGGTCTCCCTTGGCAATAGGGGCAAAGAGTGGCCTATCTAGTAATTTTCTCAATCTTTGACTCAGATTTTGAAACTCCAAGATAGCCTATAAAAGGGTAGCAGTTTTTGTCACTTAGAACATTTTCTCCTCTGAAAACCAGAGAATAATCATTTGCTACAAGGAGGAAGCATCTGGTAATAAAAGTTAGTGGTCTTATATTCCAATTCAACAATGATGAAAATCTTCAGTATTCTTCTACGGCATTAAGCATTTTTGTCTTACCAAGTTCATTCATTGCATGTCTATGCTCTTCATCAAATGAAAGTTTCATTAAAACACACACAGCAGGACAGATCTGATGTTCAACAGGAGCTGGCACTGAAAAAGAAAATTGACATAAACCATAACGTTTTGTTTTCTCAAAAGCAATGATATTTATTATACTTAAAAAATATGCAGGGCTGACTAATATATCCCTAATGCATAGTAGTTTAGTGGATCAACAAATATTTTCTGAATAAATGAATATTATAAATATGGAAGAGAAAATGAGGAAAGGGTTTTTCTTGGTTCCAAAAAAATGTTTCCACTCATCTGCCCTTGACTAAGTCTGCTAGAATAAGTCCATTGCAGGTTTATGCTATAATTCAAATAATAATTTTAAATTATATGGACTATATGAAAGAATATAAGTATTTTGGTATAAAGCTGTTTAATTTTGTTCATAATTTTTATTTAAACTACTGTCACGAGTGTGGTTTAAAAGCACATGGCTGTGTGCAAAAGTAGTAGAGAAACCTAGTACAACCCTAGGAGAGAAAGTTTACTATATAGACAGATGCTAGATAGTAAACAAAAATGTAAAGAAAAGGTGTCCAAGGAAAAGTATCTCCACATTTAATACTATGCACAAGGTCTCAAAACTCATTATTTGAAATAAAATTTAAAAAGCAAGTCTATTTTTCAGAAGTAATAATATTAATTTATTCTATATAACTTTCTAGAGAACAGGTATCAAGAGCACAAGATGCGAGTCAAAGAAAACAAGTCAGAAAGACAATGTTCTCCCAGTAAAGTATCTTATTAGTTCTCCTCATCTCTAAGACAGATATAAAGGACTATTTCTGCTGTTCTCTTATTCTTCAAAATTTTTAGATTTCAAATAAATTCACCTCTATATCTAAGCTAAAAGAAAATCTTCTAAAGCTTCATAGATTATGTTCTCACCATCACTCCTCTCCTGCTCCTCAAATCAACAGGTTGACACAACAGTCCTTTGTCGTGTATGTGTGTGTATGAATGCTTGTGTGTGTGGTCTTGGTGAAAGGAAGGTCTTACCTTATATACTTACTGCTTTTGGTTCTTGCTACAGGAATGAAGTAAGGTATATCCCCAAGGGTCCCAACTCCCATGTTCCCTGCTCCTGAGGGAGAGGGGCTGGTGGCCAAGGGTGTCTCCCTGAGCAAAGAGCTGGGTGGCTGACAGCCCCTAGCAATTGGGGCCCGTCGCCTGGAGCAGTATGGTGCAGTAGGCTGAGAGTCAGAAGATCTGGCCTCTGTCCCTGGCTCCACCACTTACTAGTTGTGAGACCACAGGCAAGTCTCTTAGCCTCTCTGAGCCTCAGTTTCTTCATCTGTAAAATGGAGATAATAATACCTTCCCTTCCTACTTCACAAGGTTGTTGTGAGGATCAAATAAGAGATATAACACAGCTGTGTATCTACAGAGAAGGTGATATGCAAATGTCAAGATCAGGGCTTGGTCCCTAACAGCAGAAGGAACTTATGTTAAGTCACTTTCCTCAATCTATAAAATAAAAGAGATGGGCAGCATAACTGTTCAAGTTCTTTGCAGATCTACTATGCTATGATGCTATATGTCTGTATATAAGATTTTATTTTGCTAATTTTTTCTAGAAAAATAGAGACTTGACCTTTAAACTATGTTAGCAATGTAGATGGCTAATATGAATTTCCCTTTCCTACTCATAAGGACAACATACTAACTAAAAATGTTTTCTTTTTAAAAACATTTACATTTGCTTTGTAACATGCACTCTGATGTACACTATAGGGAACATACTTGGATTTTTGTCCTGGTCCATGCCTTGTTCGTGGGCTTCCTGCCACTCCCAACAGGTTTCACAGTAAGCTCGTATCTGTTCCAAAAGATGAAGGACTCGGATTTCACGCCTGCCTCTCTTGTCATCAGGCTGTGAGTGAATGATGTTGTGGAGTGCTGCACTGGCCCTGGCCCGAGCCTCTTTACTGCCCCGGGAATTTCCCAACAACACAGAGTCTTTGTCATTGCCATGTAAAAGCTGGATGAGGAGAGGAAGACATCCAGACTGTCGCATGGATATACAGCTGTCTTGGGAGCTAGACATAGCTAGCAAAGTTCGTGACATATCATCCTTATCATGAGTACCAAGCATTGACAACAATGAATACACCATTTCCACCTGTGGGCCAAATGAGTTTAGAAACAAAATTATGACTTTAATATCCAAAAGCTAACACCAATGAAGTGATGAATGGGATATTTACTGTAACTCATTAAAAAAAAAACAAAAACAAAAAACCTTTCCAGGATGAAGTAATGAGCATTATTTCAAAATTCATATAATCACCACCAATTTGTTGATATGAGTAAATAGTAGTAGTAGTACTTATATACAGTGTTGAAAGAGAAAACAGGTTCTTACATACTTAAATTGCTGTTTGTCTGGATCAGCTGGTGACAATCCATTGACTATAATGAATGAAAATCAACTAATTTCTCTCTTTCCCTCTCTCTCTCTCTCACACATACACACAAACACAAACACACACAGAATGAGGAATGTGGTTTATCTAAATTCTTTACACAATTTAAAATTTTATTTTACTTCTTTTAATCTACAACTATAATTAAGTAGAAAACATTTCTCAGTAATTATCATTTACTAAGTACTAGTTCTCAGCAATCACTAACCCTCATCAGATTATAATGATAATATAGTTAAAATTATATGATTTCTCCCTTATACATGTAAAAATATTGTGTCATAAAAAAAGAATGCCACGATCACATAGGGAGTATAAAGCCAGGATTCTTATTCAATTTTTTTTAAACAACTGTTAAGCATCAATTACTCTCTGAAAATGAATTTTAAGGATTTACTTAGAAGCAGATTACAAACAGAAAATAGTACTCTGTTATCCCAGACTGTGATCAGCCTCATTTCAAAGCTTCACGCTATCAATACGTAAAAGTAGAGGCTATTATATAAAAAATGTATCATCTCTATAAATCAGTGGTTCTTAATTGGGGGCAATATTGGCCTCCCACCCCAGACACTTATGTCAATGTCTTGGAGACAGTTTTGGTTGTCACAACTGCGGGAGTAAGTGCTATGGCATCTAGTGGGTAAAGACCAGGGATGCTGCTAAACATCGTACAATGCAACAAAGAATTATCCAGTCAATAGTGCTGAGGTTGAGAAACTCTACTCTAAATGTGTAAATACACACTATTCTTAGATACAAAAGTTTCCGGAAGGCAGGTAAATGGGCTTTCAAATTCTGGCTCTACTATTTACGAGCGAGCTGTGTGACGCTACCCAGTTATCTGATTCCTCTAAGCCCATTTCCTCAGTTGCAAAATGGAGGAATTTACCCAACAGGGTTTTCTCTGTGAAGATTAAATGAAATAATACATGTATAGGGCAGTAGCTGGCATTCAAGAATATACAAAAATCTTAATATTAGCATGCATAAATCACTTCAAAAGAAAACAGTATTCCAGCTGCCAGCTTTCACAACAGTATTGTTGAATATTAGAGATTTTCTTCATAGTAAAAACTATGTTGTTTGTGGACAGATCTGGGGTTGAATTCCAATTTAATTACACAACAGCTGCCTGAACTTTTTCTGTTTCAGTTTTCTCATTTAAAAAAGAGGGACAAGAATATCTTACAAGATTTTTGAGAAGATCAGAGACAATGTACATACAACTTCTAGCACAGTTACTGGCATACTAGAGGTCCCAAGTAGTAGCTATTGTGAGTTATTAAACAGAATGTCTCATATTAACAATATCATTGATGATTCTAAAATTCTTTTCTTTTCTTTTTTTTTTGAGGAAGATTAGCCCTGAGCTAACGGCTGCCAATCCTCCTCCTTTTGCTGAGGAAGGCTGGCCCTGAGCTAACATCCGTGCCCATCTTCTTCTACTTTATATGTGGGAGGCCTACCACAGCATGGCTTGCCAAATAGTGCCATGTCCGCACCCGGGATCCAAACTGGCAAACCCCGGGCCGCTGAAGCAGAATGTGCACACATAACCGCTGCGCCACTGGGTTGGCCCCTAAAATTCTTTTCTTAAATCAACATTAGTTATTTCAGTAATACTTTTCCGAAGAGCTATTATATTATTAAACAGTATGCTGTGAAAACAATGGAATTATTTAGATTTAACTGAAAATGTAGTTTAGTAATATTAGAATTTCACCTTTGTCAATATTAATAGTAAAGCCTCTGGCTTCAAATAACAATAATTATGTTCTTTATAACATACTATTCCCAACTCATAAAATATTTGTTAACATTTGGGAAACCCTTAGAAAGCTCACTTATCAGCACTGGATAACATTCACTTTCAATAACTTTTCCATTCACTTAAATAAATATTTATTAAACACTCATTATGTGCAGGCTCTGTGCTAGATGCTGCAAAAGAGACATAAAAACACCCCCTGTTTTCCAAAAGAGTGTCATGCAAACTGTAGTGATTCAAAGGAGGCAGACAGACTGCATGGGGAGCTGAGAGGACCTTGGCAATCAGACGATGTTTTGTAAAGCAGTAAAACCTGAGAGGAGCTCTGAAGGCTGGCCAGATCCTGACAGCCACTTTGCGGTGGGGCAGAAGGTGGAGGCGTGTGCCACCACAGGCAAGGCGTGGAGGCAGAAAGGCACAGGGAGTGCTTGGGGGGCAGCAAGTAAGCCGGTGTGGCTGGAGCTTGGGGTACTTGCAGAGAAGTGGGCGATAAAGCTGAAAAAGAATAAAAAACTATCTAATTTGGGACTTTTTATAATCCTTATTTTCCCTTTGTCTATGCTTCTTTGTGTAAAAAGAAGTCATTTCTTTAAGAGACTGTGATGATGGAATCAGAATTCTCCTCTAGCTGAATTTAAAAGATGAATGAGGGCCGGCCCAATGGCGCAGCGGTTAAGTGTGCATGTTCTGCTTCAGCGGCTCGGAGTTCACTGGTTTGGATCCCGGGTGCGGACATGGCACCGCTTGACAGGCCATGCTGTGGCAGGAGTCCCACATATAAAGTAGAGGAAGACAGACACAGATGTTAGCTCAGGGCCAGTCTTCCTCAGCAAAAAGAGGAGGATTGGCAGCAGATGCTGGCTCAGGGCCAATCTTCCCTCCAAAAAAAAAACGAAGAATGTTTTAGCAGAATATTCATAGTATTAGTAAGGAGGTTTATAATCTTCTGTTACCTTGGTTCCCAGATGACTTGTCAGCCTTCGAGGAGCAGAGTGTGTGCTACTAGAACTCAAAACACTGGCTGTTTCATGATCCATTCGTGCAGTAGAACCCTAGAAATTAAGCAAATTATAGATAGTATAATTTAGATTATAGATAAACATAGCTAACTTCATGTTAAGGCACTTCTGTCTTTAGGGTAAACAGCTAAATATACCATTAAAAGTGTGAACATAACTGCTCAAAGTGAGTATTTTTATCTATAAACTTATTAAGCAGATTTCAGAGAAAAACTGAAGAATTCTAAGAGTATTATTTTTTCACAGATCAAAAGACATGCAACCACATTCAGTTAAATATAACTTGATAGACAGAAAACTCCTTTGATGGATGAAATGCTCCAAATTACCATAAAACTAATTGTGAATTCAGTATAGTCCAAGCTCTCCAGGAGCTCACAGTATAGAGAGGACTGCATGAAACTTCTACTGGAGAAAAACATGAAAAAATAAATAATTGCAGGGTGGTATGATAAGCACCATAGTAGAAGAATGTATAAAATACTGAGGGAAAACAACTACATGCTTACGAACTATTAAAGGCTGCATAAAATAAGTAACATTAAAGGCAGCCCTTGAATTTTGGGGTAGGAGACTGGTGGAAGAGCCTGTATAAAGGCATAAATATGGAGATCATGGAGTCTAACGTGGGTAGAACACACAGTGTATGGTGGGAGATAAAGGTTGGGTTAAATTATTAAGTGTCTCGTGTCATTTTAAAGATGTTGCTTTCAAGCTGTGGATGTTGCAGAGCCACTAGACTTTAGGCAGGAGAATGGCACAACCAGAATTATGTCTTAAAAAGACTCTAGAGGACAGGATGGAGAGATCACAGGTGGGAAATCAGGGAGAGGATATTTTCAATAGTTCAGTGGTTCTGAAGGCACAAAGTAAGGCTGTGAGAATAGGGAAATGGGGATGCATCATATGTAGGGGATAAAATCAAATGGCTTGCTAACTAATTGATTGTGAGTAAAGAGACGTTGGGAGTCAAGGATAACTTGGTGGTGCTGAGCGTGGATAAATAGGTAGATAATGGTGCCATTAACAGATACATGAAACCAGGAAGAGATGATGGCTTTTCAGTGTGGGAACTGAGCGCATCTTTGAATACACTGACATCCAGTAAGCATGCTCAATGGGCATCTGAAAACAGGATACAATTCTAGACAGGAGTAGGGGCTACAGATAAATACCTGGGACCTATCAAAATATAGGCCGCAGCTAAAGCCACTCATTAATGATTAAGATTAATGATCATAAGAATAGAAATCAATTAGAAAGCAATATTGGTAGGTACTCTGTTGTAGTTCTCAGCTCTTCAAGAGGAAAAACTAGACTATAAGCTCTTGGAGGGCCGAAACGTCATTCTGTTCACATTTGTATTTTCAGGCTCAGAGAAGGTATCCACAAAGTATTCGTTACATTATGAATGAATGAGAAACTAGTAGTAAAATTCATAAGAATATCAGGACCGGGGACACCACTGCTGATTCTAATTGTCTTTCAGGTAAACATGCTCTAGCTAATTGGAGAAGGGAGTGTGATAAAGAGAAAACTATGATGGGAATAACAGGTTTTGAGGATTTTGAGTTGCTATCTCCTACTTTGCAGGGTACAGAGGGTTGGAATGAATCAGTGTCTCTGAATATACCTCATTTCCCTAAATTCTGGAACCAACAGACCTCGTATTTTCCTTTTGTACATAAAGTTCACTTTGGGTGACACATTAAAAACTTCCCTATGAGTCAACAACTGTAACTGTTCATCTGCGAACTTCCACTGGTAGACGACACAGAAAATTGTTAACAAGCATTCCTAACTGATAGTCAGGATTCTAAGAGGTCATGATTAAATGTTCATACAGAGATTTCTGGATTTGTTATAAAAAGCCCTTGAATAGGCAATATCCTGAAGCTCATTTTTAAAAGGGCTGCCTAGAATTTCCACAGACGTCACGTTAAAGGCTAAGGTTAGGTTTTTTGGACTAGGCCACCAAAACATGTTTTAGACCATCATTCACAATAATGTTTTTAGGAGAAAATTACATTGTAAATGTAACTGTAAAAATAAAATTTTTTAATTGTAAAATGCATTCAATCATACACTTAAAATGGATACATTTTATTGTATGTTAATCTTTCCTCAATAAAGTTGATTTTAAGAAGTGCTAGCATGAGAGGTCTTTTTTATGTCTCTTATAGAAAAGCGTGAAGACTCACTTCTTCACCCACATAGGGAAATCTAGGGTTGGATTAAGAATGCCAGTAGAGTTTCAGAGTGGCTACCCTTTCCAGGCTCTACTCCCTTTGTGGGTCTGGACGCTTTATGTTGATTAGCCCTCTAGAGAGACTTCTCAATTGGGAGTAGCTAGTTAGCACTCCTCAGGGCAGGGAGAAGGGGCAGCAGAGGAAGACTCCTTTTGCATCTCTTTCCACTGCCACCAGCTACTGGGTGCTTTTATAATGGTCTTTCAAGTCACAGGCATCCAAACAACAAATATTTATTGAATTTCTGCTACTTTCTAGATACAGTGCTAGTCACTAGGGACATAACTGAAGAAGACATTTCTAACTGCAAACATACTATTTTTGAGGATATCCAGGTTATTTTTACTGTTTGTGGTAGGTAGGCTCTAAGACAACCCCTAATGATCCTTTTCTACTGGTATTCATGTCTTTATGAAATCCCTTCCATTTTAGTATGGGCTAGATTTAATGACTGGCTTATATGAATAGAATGCTGCAGAGTGATAAGTCACTTCCAACATAAGTTTACAAAGACTGTGGCTTCCATCTTAGCCACTGTCTCTTGTTCTCTCTGAGGGAAGAAAGCTACTATGTTACAAACTGCCCTTAGGAGAGGCCCAGTTGGCAAGGAACTGATATCTCTGGCCAATAGCCAGTGAGGACATGAGGCCCGCCAACAGCCACATGAGTGAGCTTAGAAGCAGTTCTTCCCCTAGTCAAGCCTTGAGATCACTGGAGCCCCAGCCAACACCTTGATTGCAAGCTTGTGAGAGACCCTGAAATGGAGTCACATAGCTACAGAAACAACAATAAGTGTTTGTTGTTTTAAGTTGCTAAATTTGTTAAGCAGCAATAGACTACTAACACATTGTTTGAAAGAAGAGAAACTAAGGGTTAAATTATGAAACAAGGGAGAAACTATTTCCACAATAAAACATGTTCCTGATATTCATTTCAGTGTAGACACCAAATCTTCTTTAAGTTTCCATCTTAGTATCTCCCTAAACAGCTCCTTGATTTTGCAACACTACCCCCTCTCCCACTCTAGCTAGCTAGAAGTCCAGATACATTTCTTATAAGGAGACATTGAGAGAACTTTCCCATACATATACTCCCTGAGCCTAGAACTTGGGCCTTGAGGATCTTTCCTGGGCCCTTTTATTATGGCTGAGCCGACATCTTTCAGAAGGACTAGAGTCTCTCTACCTGCAAGAAATGGTAACTTCCTAAGAAGTGTTTCCCAACCAACTCATGACCAAATTCTGAAAAAATTTGAGTGTGATTAACTCTCTCAGAACCTCAAGACCTTTTAAAGAAGTCACGTTGCATATCCTTTGAATCAGCCTTGCTCACTGTCCAAAGATATAACTACTCTCTATATCACTTCTGACTCTCAGCTCTAAAATGTGAGAGACCCTATTTCCCACTGTTTTCTTTCCTATCCAACCTTCCTTGTGGAATCCAGGTTCCATGCCTCATAAACATGTCTACATCCTCAACTTTTCACTGAATGCTCCTTTCACTGGCCTTAACTGAAACTTCACTCTCACAGGACACCAACTCCCCCTGCAGCCCTCTTTTCCACATCCCACATACTTCAGAGTCAGCAGTTGGCATAAGTCAGTGTTTTCCTAACTCTTCAATACTACTTTGAAACCATTAGCCTCCACCTTCCCATAATAGCCCCAAATCTCTTTGCGTTATAATCACCCTTCTCCTTCCCAGTGCTACCATCTACTAAACTCACAATCACTGTCCTCAATCATTAAATACTGTGGCACAAAGGTCACTGATTTCCTTCCACTTCAATCACTGCCATCATTCTGGGTAACTTCAACATCCATGCACATGACCCATTCAAAACCTCAGCCTCTCAGTTCTCTGATATCATCTTCAATGACATTTTTCTCCTCTACTCCATTTTAGCCATTGACACCCATGGCAATGTCCTGGACCACTTCCCATTACTCCAAAACGCACCATCTCTGAATAATGCATTTAGTTATCCTGTTGTAACTCTGACAGCCCATTATTCAAGCAATCTCCTTTAACCTTCCCCAAGAATGTTTCTTTGAAATGACTGGAATATTCAGTGCATAGATCTCTCTACATACTCTAACTTGGATTTCTCGTGGTCTATCAGTTCCATAATTCTCTTGCTAGTTTTCAGTAGCTTTGCCCCATGGTTATTCTATCCCACCTATCTGGAAACACTGCAATTGTACATGAATCCAACTGTCTGTTTTCTCTACACTCTGATATGAACTGCTGAGCAGTATTTGATAAACTTAAGCATATGAGAAAATCACACAACTCTACAGGATGCTGCCCATATAAGTTTTATGGTCACCAATACATCTGTACTCTTAGTACTGCTCCCACAATCCTTGCATTTCCCTAGTCAGCTCTCTTTCCTCACAGTGACTATTTTAAGCATGGCTTGTTTTGTACAAAACTGTGGCTCTTTTCCTTCCTTTACCACAAATGATTTTACCTTCTAATTTACAGACAAATAGAAACCACCAGAAAAAACTCCCTCAACTTCTTCCTACCCAATTGACAAAATTACTTGCCTCCGTATCCATCCCCATCTTCTGCTGTTGCGTCAGAGGCACCCTTTCTCCCAACTAAGGCCCATCCCTTCATGAAGGCTCTGGATCCTTTCCCTTCCCATTTCTCTTTGTTCTTTTGGATCTTCAACCTTTTTCTTTCCTGGGTCTTTCTCATCATCATTCAAACATGCTCATGTCTATTTTAAAAAACAGAAACAATCTCCAAATTTTCTCTCAAATCTGGTACTCTGCATCAGTTAATGGCCTTTTCTCTCTTCGGCAGTTCAATGAACCCAGACTTTCCGAGTTAGCTAAAATTGCTTTCTTTTACTTTTTAACCTTCCATTTAAACCTCAACTCACTTCAATATCATATGGTAGGGAAGAAAGCCAATGAAATTGCTTTTGCCAAGATCAGCACTGAACTTTTTTATTTTTGAGGAAGACTAGCCCTGAGCTAACATCCGCTGCCAATCTTCCTCTTTTTGCTGAGGAAGATTGGCCCACGCTAACATTTGTGCCCATCTTCCTCTACTTTATATGTGGGTCACCTGCCCCTGCATGGCTTGATAAGTGGTGCGTAGGTCTGTGCCCAGGATCCAAACCAGCAAACCCCAGTGCGTGTGAACTTAACCACTACGCCACAGGGCCAGTCCCTGAAATTCTTGTTTTTTGTGAAACCCAATGGAGATTTTTCAATCCTCATGGTGAATGGTGCATACTGTTAACTGTTTCTTCTTTTTTTGAGCAATACTATTCCCTTGCTTTGGGATTTTAGCCCTGATCTTCATCTTCTAACTCTATACTCACAGAGGATGTAAAAATCTTCCATATCTTTAATTATCACATTCTTCATCCTTCATCTCAGTTCCAAACCCAAATATCTAATAGCCTAGCCAACATTTCTAATTCAATTTCTCAGACTTAATTAGTATCTTTCAACTTAACACTTTCAAAACTAGATTACTTTCCTCTGCAAACTTGCTCATCATCTACTGTTATCACTGAATTGCATCACCATCCTGCTAGCTGCCTAAGACAAAAAAAAAGTCATTCTTGACCTTTTCTTCTCCCTCAATTTTCACACCCAACACTAAAACGTATGGATTCTATTTCCTAAATATCCTCAGATACTCAGATATCTGTTGGCTAAATGACTCTCTCAAATTTATTAATTCTTCCCTAACCCCCAGGCCACCATCATTTTTCACCTAGCTTACTGCACCTAATTGACCCAGTTATTTTTGAGGAGTCAGAATAAGGTAATTTGCAACTTTCTCTAGGACCAACTTCACCTCAAAACTAGGTTATGCACTTCTAATACGTGTTCCTGTAGCACTGTGGACCTGCCCTCTCATAGCAACTACTACACTTGGTGGAAACTGCTCATCTGCTTTTCTTCTAGATTCTAAGTTTCTTGAGGATAAGGTACCATCTACCTGGCCACTACCATATCCTAGGGTTGTGAACGGACTTGCATAATGCAGATGCTCAGTTAACAGATGCTGAACACTGATAAATGAGTTTTATATTATCTTTCAGGGGAAAGGGGTCAAGGAAAAGGTTAACAGCAGAGTGAAAAATGGGCTTGGGAGTAGAGAGCTGGGGATAAGAAGAATGACTGGGGGGATCCCTCCAAATAAGTACAATTCCTTTTCACTATTAGAATTAAGCATTTCTTTATTTTCTGCTTTCCCCTTTTTCATCCTTACATATCGGTTGCCATCATAGGCACTCAAATGTTTGCTGAGGGGGCCTAGAAGGACTATGACTGACAATTATACTTAGCAGAGTTGGGATAGTCAATTTCAACTACAGCTGCTGGCTGAGAACCCCTCTTCTATCTTCCTGCTTGCTCATTTTAGAAAGAGTTCTGCTACAAAAGTAGTAGCAGTCTCCAAGTCACTGTGAAACCTGGCATAAGAGGGAAAGAAGCAAGCACTTCCCGTTTTTTGTTTTTTTTTTTCCATACAAACTGTACTTGGGAGTAATCCAACAGTAGATGAGGAGAAGTTTCTCTTTACAGAAGTATTCCAGCTAATTTTGTAACCTCTAATGAATTAATGGAGCTAGGCACCAAGTATCAATGGGTGTTAATATCACAAAAAGAGAGACAACTAGATATAATGTGTATCTTTCTGATGGAAGACCACAATGCCACCTATCAAAAAGTCTTGCCAAAAAAAAATAGAGAGAATTGAACCCAAATCTGACCAGTAGATCCAACTACCAATTTATAGGAAATCCAAAACATACAGGGACTTGTCAAATAACAACATGGACATGTTATCAGCAAAATCCAGACTACAGAAAACTCTATAAAGCAAACAACTTTGGTTCCTCAATAAATAAATAGCAAGAAAACAAAAGAGACAAAGAGGGAACCTACAGATTACAAGAGACTTCAGAGACATATTAACCAATCTCAATGCACGAAGCTTATCTGGACCTCGAGTCAAATAAATGGTGAAAAATTATGACACTTATGGAACAAACAAAAATTTGAATACTGACTGGCAATCTGATGCTATTAAGGAACTACTTTTAGTTTCTTTGCAAGTGTAATAATGGCACTACAGTTACATATTTTAAAAAAGCGTTCTTATCTTTTGGAAACACACAGTGAAATATTTATGGAAGAAATTATGATGAAGCCTAGGATCTTCTTCAGAAATAAAATAGGAGGGCAAAGTGTATGGGGTACATGTGGATGACTATATTATTCTGTCTGCCTCTGTATATGTCTGAAATTTTCCATAATAAAAAGTTTTAAAACACTAGCAGCAGAAAGGTTCTCTTACAATTTCATCTTTTCCCACTTTTAGTTGAACCTCATCATTACTTACTGGCTATCATCAGAGATTTGGTTCTAAACTTTAAATAGAAAAGCTGAGAACCAACTCATAAATGAATCATATACACAGTTATGGACTAAGCAAGCAGGGATCGAACCTATATAGTTTACTTTTAGCGTTCTCTTTCCATTTAACTTCTAGGGGAGATTAATCACAGATCAAGAAGCTATTTCTAGAAGGGATGTCAGTCCTTCCTTCCAACCAACACATATTTATTGTTATCTACTATTTATCAGGGACTGTGGGGCTTGAAAATGAACAAAACTAGGCAGAATCCTTGCCCTTCTGGAGCTTACAGTCTGGTTGGGGAAAGAGACATTAATCAAATAATCCCACAAACAAATGTAAAACTGCAAACGTGGTAGTCTACAAAGGAGAGGAACACAATAGGACAGCCTCGAACAGTGGCATTTGAACTATTCAAGCCTCCTGAGAAAGTCATGCTTTAGTTCAGACATGAACTGACCTTAACTGAGTGAAGTGGGAAGAGAAGAGCACTACATGGAACAGGCACAGACTGTGCACACGCTGCAGAAGGAGGAAGCCCAGTAAATATGAGGTACTGAAAGGCCAGTGAGGCTCAAGTGGTGAGAGCAAAGTGTGACATAAACAGACAAGTTAGGTGGGAGCCAGATTTTACAGGTCATAATAAAGGATTATTTTATTCTAAGAACCAAGGGAAGCCAATAAAGGGTTTTACAAAGGAGGCGATTTACTCATTGTAAAGATCATTCTGACAGTGGATGTAGGCAGGAAAGTGAAAGAGGGGGTACAGTGAACTTCCATATGGTGGTAGAAATAAGTGCCCAGGGTAGGAGCTTTGGTGGATCATGAGACTGTGATCCTCAGAAAGTCAAAGAGATAGATTTTCAGTTTCAATTAGCGTCAACTGGAAGAAGTGCCACTTAAACTGAGGGGAAGGAGGAGTAAAACACATACAAGTCAAGTGAAGCAGAAGAGAGTTCCAGGCAAAGGGAACATCACATGGAAGGCCTGGACATACTCTAAGACCTGAAGAAGCTGAAGTTGAGGGAGTGGTGAGAAGTGGGGGCAAACAGAGATACTGCTGGAAGAGTAGGCAACATAAAGAACCTAGATTCTAGTCCGTGGGCAGTGGGGAGCCACTTAAACGTTTACACAAAAAAGTGATATGATTCTATTTGTGTTTTGGAAGGATCACTCAAAATACGAAGAATTTACTAGAAAAGGCAAGGCTAAAGGCTAAAACAAAAGTTAGAGCTTTATATAAACAGAAATATAATTTATCATTTGCATGGATATACCATGTAGGTTCCATGAGGCCAGAATCTGTCTGTCCTCTTCAATTCTCTTGCTCCAGGGTCCAATACAGTAAATGGCACATAATATTTATTCATTTAAAAATAATTATTAACAGTTACCAATAACAACAACAATAGCTGTTACCTTTAATGAGTATCTACAATATGCCAGGGACTATGTCAAGTGCACAATGCATTTAATTCTCACAACTGTATCATCTTATTTTACTAAAGAGGAAACACTAAAGCTCAGTTTGTGACCTTGTTACTTGTCCAACGTTAGTCTCTCAGCTAGTTAGTGGGGAAGTAGGATTTAATACCAGGTCTGCTGACTCTAGAGTCATCTAACCATTTATCTATAGTTGACTGACAGATAATTTAACCAGTTACTTATTGATTAAGGTACATTCAAGTTATTTCTAATATTTACTATTATAGGTAATACAACGAGGAATCTCTTCAAACATGTCTGAGCACTCATAAAATCTTAGATGTTGTAATGATGAGCCACAGACCAAGTACATTATAAATTTAGATACAATATGACAAAATTGCTCTTCAGAAAGGTTGTTCCATTTCACACAACTAAATGCAATATATGAGAATGCCTGTTAACTTACTATTACCAATACTGAGTGTTATTGATCTTTGCCAACCCAATGGCCTCCAAAAAAATCTCATTTTGGTTGTAGTTTATATATTTTATACATCATTACTAATAAAATTGATCATCTTTCCACACGTTTACAAGTCACTTTCATTTCTCTTTTTAATTCCTGTTCATGTCTTTTGCTCGTGTTTTAACAGTATTTAAATAGCTGATTTGTAAATACTCAATGTATTTTGAATTTTAACTTTTTCCTTGTCATAAATATTTACAAATAATGTCATCTTGCTTTTTGTTTGTCCTGTCACCTTGCTACGGTTTTATGGCATACTGACGTTCTACATTTTATGTGAAATCCATTGATCCTTTCTTTTATGGTTTCCTACTCACCTAGTTATTATAAAAATTCTACTCACATTTTCTTCTAATCCTTTTATATTTTTAATGGTTTTCATTTTTGACATTAAATCTAATCTGCTTGGAATTAATTCTGATGTATGAAGTGTGATAAGGATTCAATTATTATTTTTTAAACGGACAGCCAGCTTATTGGATAAGTAAGGCTTTAAAGTGCATAATAATTGGAATATGATCCAAAGCACTAATACTGAATTTAATTCTAAGCAAATAATTTTTTTTCTGTCAAGAAGACAAAACTTTTCTTCGTTTTACGTATGTGTAGGAACACATAAACTTCCCAAATAATTCCCTAAACAACAAAAACATTCCCTAAACAGTAAAGAAATAACTTAAATGTGCTATTTAAATATAATTTCTTTTACCCTAATTGACCATCTATAACTTGAGTTTTCCTCAGTACAATGCTAACTAGTAATACCAAAACGAAGCATCTGTTTTAACTCAGTATGATAAATTTAAATAAAGTATGAGACATTTTAAGCTTTAAATTTTAATGAACTAATAGAAGCATGCTCTTTCTTATAAATAATATCATCAGAAGTAACCTACAGACAGTAAAGAAATATTTTATATCAACAGAAGGAAAATTACCTTAAAACTAACTTAGTGAAATTCTTTTTTAAAAAATCATTACTTCATAACATAAAAATATTCATTGAAAAAATGTGAAGAATACAGAACATCCCAAAGAAAAATTCTGTCATATTAGGACTCATTCCATTAAAACTAACAGAAAACTGATGGCAGCATAATAATAGTTCTACATTAAAAAAAAAAATCAAGTTGACTTCCAAAATTTTGCTAAAAATGATATGATAATAGTTAAACATAATGAGGCTATGTCTCTTTATTTTCTATGGGCATTAGAATCATCCTTTTCCATGATAAGATTTGGATTTTTAGATTTATGTAATCTTGAAGTACAACAGAAAACAAGAACAATAACGAAGTCCTTATAATCATTTTTAAAAACATAAAAATGTCTTTGCAAAGAATGCCTTCGAGAAAGAGCAAACCTATTCCATGCAAGCAATAATAACTAGGTCAAATCACATATATAACCAAAATGCAGCTTAGCATTTATTTTTCAAAAAAATTCTACTCACACTAATCATTTTAAACTAAAACAAGAAACACACAATTTAGAGCTATAAAATATACTTAGAAACTCTGAAAGCATTATTGTTAGATGTAATAAAGAAAATGATAGCATTTTGGTACCAAATTCTTCTGGATATATCCATTCAGGACCAAGGAAATAGATTATATTTATAGATCATTTGGTGAACCATCTCATTCTATATTTATTTTTAAATATTTAAATAGCTAATTTAAAAAAAAACAATAAAATAATTTATTTACCTGACCACTACCAGAAGTTGCCATGTTGATTTCTGCCGCTCCTTGACCTTCATTCTGCCGCTCAGCTTCATGTGAGCCGGCTTCATGCTTGCTCTGAGATGACCTCTGTTAATATGGAGTTAACATCATTACATACAAAAACAGTGTATGTTTTCTTAGCCCACAGGTTTTTCCCTTTCTTGTTTTAAAGCTCTGAATGCATCAATTATACAGGTTTACAAAGGCACAGAAGAGTACTTCATACTCATAACCTCCAGCATGGTTGGCAGTCGACTATTTCGGTAAGAGGAAAGTGAAGCATCCCGTGAGCATCAGAGCTGCATAAGACAAAGGATTTTCTGAGACTCACAGAACAACCATCCTCCACCAGCTGTGCTCACATCACTATCAGGAATATAACCCAACGAGAACAAATAACTGTCTTTTCTGCAAGGTCACACAGTTCTGGCATTTAATGGAGCTGCAAATATAATAGTTAAACTATTACAAATACCTTCTGTGTAAGTATATTTATACACAGAATATATATACATCTTCTGCCAATAAAATTCATATGAAACCAATAGATAAGCTCTTAGATTCTGACACGAATAAAACCAAAAACCTTTTCTAATGTAACCACCATCTGTTATACGAAATGAAAATGACAGATTGTATCCAGCAAAAGCAGTCATTTCAAGACAGATTATATCCAGTACAAAGCAGTCTCTTTGTAAAAATACCACTGTAGAATCAACAAAATAAAATAATTTTCCATTATCTTTTATAGAAACAATTAAAAACATGACTGCTCTAGGAAAATGATATTCTAAAACATATATTTTTAAAAATTTGGCATAATAGTGGATAATTATCTTCCCAAATGGCTTCCACTGAAACCTCTTTAAATATCAAGCTTTCCTAGAGCATTTAAAATGTGACTTAAAAATTAATTTACATGCAGCATTTCCATCAATAAACTTGTATAAGTTATATGTAGGCAAAACTGGGGTAGCCTCAATAATTCAGAAATAGAGAAAAAAATAGTACCGTCTGAAAATCACACTATAAAATTCAACAAAATCAACAAAAGCAGAGACATACAAAATCAATTTAGAGACAAAATGAATCAAAGATCATTAAAACCACAAAGATTTGACATTAACATTATTGAAGATGTCAACATAAAAGTAATTACTAAGCATCTGCTATGTTAGTTCCTTGTACTAGGTGCTGGGGAATACAGTGCTAGCAAACTCAGACATTGTTCTATGCTTTCTTGGAGCTTACCATCTAGTCAGGGATACTATCAAATAATGAGAAATAACAATAAAGTTAAAACTTTGACAAGGGCTCTGAAAGAAGGGTACAAGGTGCTATAAAAATACATAACAGAGGGATGTCATATGATCTGGCAGTTTGGGGAGGGCTCTCTTACAAGTGCTGTTTGAACTGAGATCTGAAGAATAAATAGGAGTTCTAGGAAAAGGGAAAAGGGTAGAGGAAGAAGGTTTTATGTAAACAGAAGATCATATGCAAAGGACCTGGGGTGGAAGGGAGCAGGACTTGTTCCAGTATATCAAAGAATCATGGCATGGAGAGTAGAACAAAAAGATGGTAAAAAAAATCTTACTGATTTTGTTGAATTTTAGTGTGATTCTCAGATGGCACTCTTGCCCCTATATAACTAATACTTAGTATGTTAATGGGAAAAGTTGCATGTAAATTGATTTTTTAAAGTCAAATTTTAAATAGTCTAAGTAGGTAGGAAAGATAGAGGAGAACGGTTTGGAGGCTAATGTATTAATCTAAGTGTGAGATGATGGTACTTTGCACTAAGGAAGCAGTAATGAAGATAAAAGAAGTGGAGACAGAGGTAAATCTGAAGGACTTGATGATAGACTGGATATGGTGAGTAGAGAAAGATCTGGTGTCAAGAATTACTCTCATGTTCCTTAGCTCACACAATTGAATAATGGTGGTGTCATTCACAGAGACAGGTAATACTAAAGGAGGACAAGGGTTTTTTAGAGGAGAAGGTATAATAAGGAGGGCTTAGGAGGAGATCATTAATTATGTTTTGGATATATTGGATTTAAAGTGCCTTTCAGTCTAAGTGGAGATGCAGAGTAGGCATGCAGATTTAGGAGTCTGGAGCTCAGGGCTAGAAAAACAAATTTGAGAGCCAATAGTATATAGATGGTATGTGAACCCCTAAGCATATGAGATGGTCTTAGAGAGACACATTACAGAGAAAAGAGAAATAAGCCTTAAGGAATGCCTACAATTAATGTCCAGATAAACGAACGTGAACCTATAAAGTCCAAAGAGGTGGGAAGAAACCAAAAAAGTATTGTCATAGATGCCAAGAGAAGACTATTTCAGGCAACAAGAAATGTTGAATGATGTGGAAAATGTGCAGATGAAGACTGAAAATGTCAATTTAATTAAGAACATGAAAGTCACTGAGGATCCATTTCAGTGAGACTGTGGCAGTACATTTAGATAGGCATGTGTTAAGAGTGAATGGTGGGGAGGAAATGCAGACTTGGAGTCTAGAAGCACTTTGGAGTGGGGATTGGGAAAAGACAGTGAGGGAGGGAAGGGGACAGATAAAGAAAGATAGCTGCAGAGAGAGGTGGGATTGAGGAAGGTTCACATTATATTTTTAAAGATAAGACTTAAGTGTGTTTAAACGCTAATGGAAAAGTGCCACAGAAGAGGAAGAAGATAACTATGTGAGAAAAAAAAGACAAGAGTAAAATGTTCCTGAGAAGGGAGGAAGTGAAAATCCACAGCACAGGAAGAAAGGTAGAATGCTTCCTGGTAGGGAGGAGAGGTAGCTCCTATGATAACTACCATTTTCTCCATGAAGAAAGAGGTGGCATTATTAGAGTGAGGGAGGTAAGCAAAGGGTTGAAATATTTCTTTCCAATAGAGGCAGTATGGGGGGATCCAGAGAAACACAGTAGGCTTGCAGGACAGACAGACCCATCGGATGATGGTGATGGTGAAGACTATGATAAAGTTAAAAGAAAAATCTAATGTTTACTAAGCACTAATCACTTGGCATCTACTGATTTATTTAATCCTCATACCAACTCTATGAGGTAGGTACCATTATTATGCCCATTTTACAGATGAAGAAACTGAGGCACAGAGTAGGTATGTATCTGGCCTATGTCACATAACTAGTAAATGGCAGAGCCAGAGCTGGGATCACAACCCAGGTAGTCTGACTCCAGAGCCCAAACTAATATTTAACACTTACTGTCTTTATTTTCTTTCCTCGTTCCTTTTCCCGTTTACTTCCCCTTATTCTTTCCTTGATCCTAGGCTACAGGCCTGCCTGTACTCTTTGATCACTGTGCAAAACTACTGCTAACATTGAAGGCAAAGAGGCTGTCACTGATTGCTATGAAAGAATAATCCTAGCTAGTTTCCTCATTTCCATCATTGCTGGACAACTTCCCCAAAATTTTCTACCCTAGAACTGAAAAAATTAACATAAAGCAATTTGTTGAGGTATCTGCATACCACAAAATTCACCCATTCACTTAAAGTGTACAATTCAATCATTTTTAGTACATTTACCGAGCATCACCATAACCCAGTTTCAGAACATTTTCATCATTCTAATAAGATCCTTTGAGCATATTTACAGTTAATCCTCATTCCTATCCACAGCCTCAGGCAACTACTAATCTACTTTCTCTCTCTAAATTTGCCTTTTCTGGACATTTCTTATAAATGGAATATGTAGACTTACATGTCTGGCTTCTTTTGCTTAGCATAATGTTTTTGAGGTTCATCCATGTTACAGTATGTATGATCAATTTGTTCCTTTTTATTGCTGAACAGTATTTCATTGTAAGGATATACTACATTTTGTTTATTCATTCACCAGTTAATATACATTTAGATTGTTTCTACTTTTGGGCTATTATGAATAATACTGCTATAAATATTCAAGTTAAAGTCTTTGTGTGGACATGTTTTCATTTCTCTTGGATTGATACCTAGAAGTGGAATTGCTGGGTCACATGGTAACTCTATGTTTAATATTTTGAGGAACTGCCAAACTGTTTTCCAAGTGGCTGTACCATTTTACATTCCCACCAGCAAGAAATGACAACATCTATTTATCCACACCCTTGCCAATGCTTATTACCGTCTTTATGATTACAGCCATCCTATTGGGGGTGAAGTGGTAAATCACTGTGCTTTTGATTTGCATTTCCCTAATAACTAAAGGTGTTGAGCATATTTTCATGTGCTTATTAGCCATTCCTATTTCTTTTCTGGTGAAATGTCTATTCAAATCTTTTGCCCATTTTTAAATTGAGTTATCTCATTTGGGAGGGGCGTTGTCTCCATATTAATGAGCTGTAAAAGTACTGTGCACAGGATTTTAGAGATTTTAAAACCATTCTGCAACTTTCCTCACAGTTCTCATTGCTTTGATCCCCCCAAATGTATTTGCTTGTCAATAAATAGCCTGTCTGAAAGGATACACAAGAAAATGGTAGCACTGGTTGCCTCACTTCTCCTTTTGTAACTTTTGAGATTTGAATCATTTACAATAATTATATCATTTGAATTATCTCCAGCGTCTAGACTCTAAACCAGAGTTGTTAGCAAGGAGGACAAAGTGCTATGAGCAATATGCTTCACGGTGGAGAAATTATTCGGCAGAAATCTTTCCTTTTCTTCTCTATGCTCCATAGGAACTAATTTATGAGTGTCCAATCCCCGATTTTCTCCATTTTCTAGCTTCTCCCTCTGATCTATATTAGAAGAATGACAATACGGAATAAAGAGACTTTAAATAGTAAAATTTTTAAAAAAAGGTTTTGGTTCTTTCGTAAATGTGACATGGGGGCTGGTCCCGTGGCCGAGTGGTTAAGTTCGCATGCTCCACTTCAGTGTCCCAGGATTTCACTGGTTCGGATCCTGGGTGCGTACATGGTACCACCGGTCAGACCATGCTGAGGTGGCATCCCACATAGCACAACCAGGAGGACCTACAACTAGAATATACAACTATGTACTGGGGGGCTTTGGGGAGAAGAAGAAGAAAAAAAAGATTGGCAAGAGATGTTAGCTCAGGTGCCAATCTTAAAAAAAAAAAAGCGACACGGCAACTTCCTTCAGTTTACATTCACTGAATTATCTGACTAAATGTAACCATTTTAGGCATGACTGAAAAAAACCATTTCATAACAAAAAGAGGCAAGAAGAGAGTGGATCACAATGGTAGACAGTTGACTCCAAATCCAATGATATGGATAAAAAGTTCTGAATAAAAAAAACAAGCCCCCAACCTGCAATAAACTTATAACCATGCTGGAAAATGAGGACTGCTATTAACAAATGACAATTTTTAAGGAATTTCCAGAAGCCAGAAAGTTGGTAAAATTTGGAAATACAGGCAGGGGAGTCTTTCATCTCTTTCTCTTGTACTATATTCCCTATGTCCTGGATCTCAAATCTTCATTCTACTGATTTCATCTTCTTAGACTCATTTCTCCTGAAATCTTCTCAATGGTTCCAATATGGACTGGCCACTTTATCATTTGTCTCAGAGTCTCCCTTCTCATCTTCATTCTCGGGAGTCTTTCTCTTGTACTATATTCCCTACATCCTGGATCCGAGATCTTCAGTTTGTTTAAGTCTATCCTCTAAAAGCTGCCAGAAAATGGTACATGAGAAATACATATTTTAGAGATTTTGCCTATCTGAAAATATATTCTACTCCCAAATTTAATAGGCAGTTTGACTAGAGGTAAGTTTATAGGCTGGTGTCGTAAAATAAAAAATACACCTGTTCTTTGTCCCTTTGTTCCTGGCACAGGACTTCAAAAACTCTTGGAATTTCTTGAGTTTGTTATGCAAATGAGGTGACTCAAGGAGGGCCCCTAGATAGTTTCAGGATGGATGCTGGTCACTAGAATGACCAACCACGTGACTAGAGGGTTGGAACTTTGGGCCAGGCTGACCTCCAGGGAGGGGGCTGGAAATTGAGTTCAATCACATAGCCACTTATTTAATCTAACATGCCTACATAATGAAACCCCAATAAAAACTTAGAACACCAAAGCTTAGTGGAGCTTTCCGGTTGGTGAACACACTGATGTGCTGGAAGAGTGATGTGTCCAGATCCCATGAGAACAGAGCATGGAAGCTCTGCATCCTCCACTGCTCACTTTGCCCAGATCTTGCCCTATATGTCTGCTCGTTTGGCCATTTCTGATCTGCATCCTTTATAATAAAACTTTAAGTGTAGTAGTACTTCCAGTGAGTTCTGAATCATTCTAGCGAATTATCGAACATAAGGGGGTTGTGGGAAGCCCCAAATTTGTAGCCAGCTGGGGAGAAGTATGGATGGCTTGGCATCTGAAGTGCAGGCGGTCTCATGAAAGAATTTGACCTTAACCTATAGGGTATACGCTAACTCTAGGTAGTTAGTGTCAGAATTGAATTGTACTGTCATATACCCACTTGGGGTGGAATTTATAAAAAGCTGGGCAGAGTGCAGGGGGCTTGGGGACACCCAAAATTTGCAGCTGGCATCTGAAGTGAGGGCAGTTTTGTGAATGACTTTATGCTTAAATGTAGGGTCCACACTAACTGGGTAATTAGTGTCAGGATTGAATTGAATTGAAGGACACCCTTAGTTGTCAGAAAATTGGTGTTGGAACACAGCTGGAAATAATTTTCTTTCAGAAATTTTAAGAAATTGCTACTCTACTTCCCAGATTCCACTGTTGCTGTTTATATATGTAAAGACATTTGTATTCCTGTTTCTTTGTGTCAAATTTGTTTTCCTCTCCTTCTCTAGAAGGTGTTAGAACTTTCTCTTTATCCCCAGCCCAAAGACCCTTTATTTTACCTTTCTAGAATAAATATCTCATCTTTTGCTGGGATTGGAAAGGAGCAGTCACCCAGCTACACAGAGTTGAAGGGAGGTTTTGGAGGCCCCACCTGCTTCTTTATAAATTTTCCATCATCCTCTTGCTTTTAGTCCCCTTTTTTATCCTCACATCCAGAGGTACCTAGTGAAACCAACTCTGTAACCTTTTAGGACTCCACAGTATAAGACAGGTTGTTTCACGTCTTCCTAATATTGCCTTAGGGTCAACTCTCCACCATATGCTAGACTAATGCATTTGTTTAGCTACTTTCCAACTCCCCCAATTTTACTGGTGTCACCTCCCCTGGTCTTTGTGTCTTTTTCATCTTATCCTTTTACTGTTATTTTAATAGGGTTTGTGGAGTAAGCATAGATAAATGTGTATGATTAATTTTTACTATGAATTACATATAAGGAAATAGCTTAATTTTGTTGGGGTTAGTGCCATCAAGTTCATTCCAACTTATATAAAGTTTCTCAATGCTCTAGAAGAACATCTATTTTCCAATGATGCCACATACATATTTTCTTTTCTTAGAATAACTACCTATATTTATACCTTCAAACAATAAAGACAATTTACTAACCTCTGCTTCTGTTGCTTGGGACTGCAAAAGCTGTCGTATACGAAGTATGTCCTTCTCTATTTGTTGAATTCTGGTTACTCTTCGCTAAAATAAAATAAGTGGCCAAATTAGACCTATTTTTATTAAAAATGTTAGTGTAAACAATCATACTATGGCTACCATTTAACAGCTCAGGATTATGCTGAACATTGTTATATAAGAAGTTAGGCATGTACATATATATTCACACACTGATGACATACTGGAGTCAGTTCAATTTTTTTAACACACAACTTCATACAATAGATCTCTAAATCTGTTTAGGAAAATTAAACAAATATAAGCCATACATCAAATTGCATGATGCATGTAGTGTAAAAATTGGTATTTAAAAGTTATTCTCAAAAAATATCTCAAGAGAAAATTGCACCTGAATTTCATCTTTTAGATTAATCCAGATGTCAATATAATGTAAGGAATTTATACAAAGCATGGTCTTCCCATAATGGGAAAGAGCATCTGATTTGTTCTAGTAAACATCAGAGTTTAAACAGTAGGACTAACCTTCCCCAAAGTTATTTCTCTTACAAGTCAGTAGTGCCTTCCAGATTTAGCTTTCCCAAATGCCTACTGCAGTTAAATGTTGTTTATTCCCAACATTAGGATCACAGTGATAGGGGAGCTTTGGCTTTCTTACTATCCTGAGACCATCAAGTGAACCCAAAGCAGTAACTACAGATCAAACAACACAGAACTGAAATAATGTGGGAAAAGTGTTTTTAGAAAAAGCTTGATTTTGCTTTAATTTTTATGAGTACTAGTGGAAGTGGGAAAAACAAATCACATATATATAAAAACCTTGCAAACTGAAATTATTTTTGATTAGCTTTATGACAGATCAAATACATAGGTTTTAAAAACAAGTACTGCCAGTGTTGTATCATTTTCTGCAATAATTCCATAGTTGACATCCTAATACTGATGTATCAAAAACTGTATGAAACTAAATGGAGTCGTTTCCAAACTTTCTAATTTTTTTATTGAGGTCATACTGGTTTATAACATTGTGTAAATTTCAGGTGTACATCATATTTTGGCTTCTATACAGACTGCATTGTGTTCATCACCAAAAGTCTAGTTTCAATCTGTCACCTCCAAACTTTATTTGATTGTGCACCCCATCAATAAAAGATTTCTGGGCATGTATACCCCAACAGATAAATAATAAAAGTACTGTAACAAATAGCTTTAAGTATATATAGTTATAAAACTTACATACAAAACTTACCCTTTGATTCTAGTTTTCCTTAAATACAATGTCATCATGATTTTCTTATTACCATAGTAAATATGCTTATTGCTCCTATTATCCAAACCCATGATAAACAAACGAAAAGCTCAGAGAAACTGTGTTCACACACACACACACACACACACACACACAGAATCCTTCTTTCCTTCTTCCCTCTCTTCTTTCTTTCCTTCCTTTCTAACACTAAATTATGTTGATTCTCTATCTTAAGGTAATGAACTTAAGGTAAATAATACTCTCTAATTTAACAAATCTTACCATGTCCAATTTACATCATGAAAACATACTGAAGGAGAAACGCCTATACTTTGTTAGCCTTCTAAAGGCACAGCAAAGATGAGTGATCACTTCCACATCAGATGGTAAATACTTGCTGGCTTTACAGAAACAACAAAACTACACACAATTACTGGCTTTGTAATATTTGATTGTTTTCCCCTTTTCCTATATAACTAGCTCCCCTCCACCAATAAAGTCCTAAATAAAATTTTAATATTTAGAGGACAAAAATAGGAAATTATACTTAAAATTCCTCTCCATGACACTATATTTCTGGATTGCCAATAAGTCACTAAATCCTGAAGTCAAGTCTATGTCCTGATGTCCACTGAGGTGGATGATTTCTGACATGACAACCCTTGTGCTTCTGTTTCTCAACATGAAAAAGGAAGAAGCCAGTAGTATTTCTTTTCTTTTTTTATACGACAATCTTGAATATTTATGAAATTATGTTTAATAACGAATGCTTAATTGTTCAGGAGTATGAAGTTTTTTATGACTTTTGAAAGACTGATTTTAAAAAATTATAGGGGGCCAGCCCAGTGGTGTAGTGGTTAAATTTGCATGCTCTGCTTCAGTGGCCCTGGGTTCACAAGTTCAGATCCCAGGCATGAAACTAGCACCGCTTGTCAAGCCACTCTGCGGTGGCGTCCCACATAAAGTAGAGGAAGATTGGTACAGATGTTAGCTCAGGGCCAATCTTCCTCACCAAAAAAAAATAAATAAAAATAAAAATAGTAATACAGTTCAATACAGATTCAGGATAACACTCAACAGATGAGGAATAGAAGGTAAATTCCTTAACTTGATAAAGGGTATCTGTCAAAACCTTGAGTAAACAGTATTTAATGGTAAAATTTTAGAAGGATTCCCTTTAAAGTCAAGACAAGACAAAGATTAGTTATCAGTGCATCTTATTCAAAGGTGTATCAGAGTTCTTACACAAAGAGGAAAAAAGAACTGGAAAAGATATACAAAACTGTCATTATCTGCAAACAATATGACAGTTTATATGGAAAATTCAAGAAAATCTTAAACTACTGAGACAATCTAATAAAAGAGTTCAGGAAGATTACTGGACACATTACTTAAATGTAATTTAGTAATGTAATTAAAGACAATTTCATTCACAATAGCAACAAAAACTGTAAGATATCTAGGAATAAATCCAAAAAATAAACGAGGTGTGTAAGAACTTTATGGAGAACATTACAAAACTTTATTGAAGGATATAAAATAAGACCTAAATGAATGGAGAGATATAAAATTAACAATACTTAATATTTACTGAGTGTTTACTATGTGCCAGATTCTAAGTGCTTTTACATGTATTAACTCATTTAATCCTCACATTTTACAGTTTATCATTATCTGTATTTTACCAATGAGAAGAACTGAGGCAGAGAGTCTAAGATCACAGCGCTGGTAAGTGGCAGGTCTGGGATGAGAACCCAGGACATCTGGCTCCAGAGTCTATCCCTTCAACCAAGAAGGCTCAATACTATAAAGATAGAAATTCTCCTCAAATTAATTTATAAATTCAATGTAATTCTAATAAAAAACGCATATGGCTTTTCTTTGAACTAGACAAGCTGATATTAAATTTCAAATGGAAGAGTAATGAGACAGACTATAACTACATTTTTACAAACAAAAAATAAGTGGAAGGACTAACCCTACCAGGTGCCAAGATTTATAAAACTAGAGCGAATAAAATAAATATGGTATCAGTGCAGGCATAGAGAAACTAAAACAGACTAATGGAATACAATCCAGAAATAGCCAGCAAATATAAACTTCACACATCCTGGAGATGGCATTACTAATCACTAGGGAAATGGAATATCCAATAAATGATAATGAGATATTTAATATTAACATAAATAGGCATGTATATATAATTATATTATATAGTATAATATATTAATATTAATACTGATTAATATAATTTATTTTCTAACATTTATATATAATTACATATTTAAATTAATATTAAATATCAATAATTAAATTACATAGTATATCAATATTAAATGTTTACATACATATAAAAACCATATATATGTGTGTATATATGTAAAATTAGATCCCTACCTCATAAACATACATAATAGCAAATTACAGATGAATTAAAGACCCAATTATAAAAATAAAACATTAAAGTTATTAGAAATAATAGGATAAAAATAAAACATTAAAACTACTAGAAATAATAGGAGGGTACCTTTATGTCTTCAGGATAGGAAAAGTCGTTGTAAAAAGGTCACAGAAAGTAAAATATGGCAATATAATTAATTTAGCTTTTTAACAAAAACTCATTTTTGTTATCTTGAAGCTGAAATAGGTAAAGGACTTGGCAGGGAAGAGCTGTGATGTATATTATCCATAACAGATTGGTACCAACAGGGTATTAAAATATCTCTCAAATATTTAAGAATAAGACATTTAACATAATAGAAAACAGGCAAAGATAGGAACAAATAACAGAAAGGAAATCCAAAAGTCTAATAAATATATGAAAAGATATTCAACTTCAGTAGATTTCAAGGAAGTATAAACTAAATGACAAGATAATGTTTCATTGTCCACTGATTATCAATTATAAAGTCTGACTCACAAGTGCAGGAGAAGACATGTACGCTATCAATCCCCACTCCCTGGAAGTAAGCTCCATAACAACTTATCCAACCTTTGCTTACACGACTACAGGAGAGTAGGGACCACCAGACTAGCCCAAATATGTGTTGGAGTAGAAAAGCTACTAATTTTTGTAATGTATCTTAATTCCAGCCACATTACTCAATCTCTATTTGTTTAAATATTTTTTGGTTCATTCTCTAGGGCTTTTCTAGGCAAACAACCATATCATTTACAAGTGACAATTATCTGGTCTCTTCCTTTCTAGTTGGAATATAGTGCAGTATTTACACTACTTATTTTATTTTTCTAATTGCATTAGTGGAGCATCCAAACAAGGTTAAATAATACTGGTGACAGCAAGCACCCTAATCATATTAATGATTGCAATGGTAATAATCTCATTATTTCTCTATTTTCTTAAATTAATATAAAGTTTGCCTCTTGTTTCTGAAAAATACTTATTTTTTTAAAAAACTTTCACTCTATTCTCTTTTGGAATTCTTATCCATCCTTACTTCTTGCAAATGAGATCCCACATTTTTTCTCATGGCCTCAAGTCCTCCTGGGATCCACTTCCACGTCCAATAGCTGGTCATTCTTGTTTTCTATGTTAAGCCACTCAAGCAGAGAGTTACAAAGGAAAGGAGTGCTCTGGCCAATGTATTTCCACTATTTCCATTACCTTATTATTTTTAACAGCTGCATACTAGTGATTTAATAATTTATTAAATAATTCCCTCAAAAGATGTACACTGAAGTTGTCTCTTTTCGTTAACCTCTTACAGATCGTGCTGCAATGAGTATTATACAATCTATACCTATATTCTTGTTGCCTTAAGTAAATATTTCTGTAGGACATATCTCTAGAAGTCCTACAGAATTACCAGGTCAGAAGGCACAGGCATTTTAATTTTGACAGGTAGTGCCAACCTGTCCTCCACAAATGTATCAATTTATTCTTGCAACAACAGGGTAGACAACGCTTCTTATTCTCACATTCTCACCAATACTGCATGTCACCAAATTGTAAAGTTTTTCCCAGTCTGATAGGCCAAAAAACAAATGAAACAACCACCACCAACAACAAAAAAAATCTATTTTATGTTTTATTTTCCTGATGACTAGTGATGTTTAAGCACCACACCTGTTTATTAGTCACCTGAAATTATTTTGTGATGAGACTATTCATATCTTCTGATTATTTTACTATTTGGTTGTCTTGTTTTCAACTGATTTGTAGATGCTCTTTGCATATGAGGGATATTAACTCCTTACATATGTTACAAACATTTCCATTATTGGCCTTTTCACTATGTCTAGAATATTTCTTTAACCCCAACCTTCACATGGCTATTTCCACAATAAATGCTTGTTGTATTTCTAAAAATATGGAATAAACTTCCTTAAAATACTAACCACTAAAATGAAGAACACTGTATTCTAGAATAAAATAAAAATGGCTGTATCAGCACATATCTGAACAAAATGGCCAAGAAAGAACTCAAGTTAATTTCTCTTCTAGGATATAGATTAAACTGTCTAGAATACATCTACTTATATTTGTGTTACACAAGAATTTTCACACCTACCATCTCATTTTGTTCCTTAAGGAGCTCTAAAAACACATTAATAGATCCAGAAAAACTAACTTCTCTATACAGTATTCCATATATTCACATTCTAAACAGGCAAATTCATTTAAACCAATGTTTCTCACTTTTTTTCTGTGAACAAACAAACCCGCCCGACATTTTAAAGTAATTCCACGAAAATCTCAAATGTTACCAATACCAAATTTAAAATAGAATGTATTTTTGGAAACTCCTTATATATCCCTGATTTCAATTCTTTGTTAGTTATATGGTGTTAAATATATTCTACCAATTTGTAACTTTTCTTTTCACTTTCTTTAAGATACCTGACGAACAGAAATTCTTAATTTTAATACCATAAAATTTATCGATCTTTTCTTTTATAATTAGTACTTTATGTCTTGCTTAAGAAATCCTTTCTTACCCAAATATTAGAAAGATACATATATTTTCTACTGAAACATTTATTTTTAAAATTTTACTTTTGGCATTTAAGACTTTAATTGGAATGAGATGGCAGCAAGAGGAGATTAAGAAAAAAGAACATATTATATATACATATTATAATATAACATATATATATACACACACACACACACACACACATATTAGTTGCGTCTCCAGCCTCACTGTGAACCTAACAGGTATGGACTATGAAATGTACTATGGTACTGGTGTTTAAGTATCATTTTAGTCTACCACAATACTCCAGCATAAATAGAATATACATTGTTTAGGAAACTACCACATAAAAGACAAAGACACACTTTGGGGAATATAAAACATCCTCTATTAGTAATTTTAAAACTATAAAATAAACTTTTCAGAGTACAAAAATGCATTTATATCACACATACGAATGTAGGTCCTCCTTATTTGCTATTTCCTTAAAGAAAATCTTTCAAGTAATGTTTTCCTCCCAATTTATCCCAATAGCTTTTTTTTTGTTTTTAAATTCCCCATGCTTGCTTTGAAACAGACAAGGCCTGAAATCAGCAAGGCCTCTTCAGGGCTTAAAAACATTAGTCAGTTAGACATTTATGTGACTATAAAAGACTAAACTCACTAATATGTGAAACTGCTTAACAACGAGCAAAGCTAGTTAATATTCTTTCTTGACATTAGTTGGAGGTTGAAATATGGGAATTCTCCATACAACTCATTTCATCTCTCCCAATGTTCTCTTTAAATGTTTCCTTCCTACTTTCCTTGAAGGAGGGCTTCCTTTTTTTTTTTCAGTGTACAACTTGAAGAGCAGTGAAATACTGTGAAGGTCATTAAACAGACTTAGATTACAAGAAGTAAAAATCTCAAAGGAGAACTGAAGCTAGCTATCAGCTACCAGATGACCAGCACCTAACTCTTTTTCCTTCTTACAATTCCAAGGCAGAGCAGAACAGTATCAGGAAAATGAAATGTGGTGGAGACAGAATTATGTGAACACTGGTTGTGTTGTCCAGCAGCCATGGTAAATTATTCTTATTTTTTATTTTGAAATAGTGCCAAAGTGAAGACAGACAAATATCTTTTTTTTTTTTTAAGAAGTACTTTTTTTTTTTTTTAAAGATTTTATTTTTTCATTTTTCTCCCCAAAGCCCCCTGGTACATAGTTGTGTATTCTTCGTTGTGAGTTCTTCTAGTTGTGGCATGTGGGACGCTGCCTCAGCGTGGTCTGACGAGCAGTGCCATGTCCGCGCCCAGGATTCGAACTAACGAAACACTGGGCCGCCTGCAGCGGAGCGCGCGAACTTAACCACTCGGCCACTGGGCCAGCCCCCAGACAAATATCTTTAATAATAAAATTTAACCAATGTTAAGAGAGCTATAATTCATTACATTGTTAATAGCTCTTCCCTAGCTAGTGCTGTTTTTAGTTTAATAATAAATCAGTTACCTGGGCTCGTTTTTCCATATCCTGGCAAGTACCTAGCTGTTCTTCCATTGCAACTCTGATTTGCCTTGCTTCATATTCCAATTGCCTTCTGGTCATATCTGTTTGTAAGGAAAACTAAAACCACAAATAAAATAAAATGTTAGTATCTCATATTTGTGTGTTTACCAGTAAAAGCAAAAAAAGCATATAAATACCAACAATGAAAATGACTAAGTAAATATGTAAGTTATGGTGCATGCGAAAATTATTTTTTACTCTAAGGAGTCCTAAAACTTGATTATAGGTGCTGGGCTCAGTCTGAGTCCTTGATGTGAAATGCAGAGTTGAAACATTTTTATTGCTCCATAGCTACATATGTCTTTAACTAAATGGTACTATTTCATTTAAAATATATAATTGGTCCAATTAGGGTGAACCTCTCTTCAGTTCTCTTATGATTCTTCTCCACTGAAGAAGTCTTACCTTTAATTATTAAAAACTAGCATGTTAACATGGACAACATAGGAAAATCAAGAAACAGGTCCATCATCCTTAAGTTTATAACTTAAGGTAAGGATCAACATACACATGCAGACTAAACAGAGATAATGTCTCCATTTGTAAAATGAAGAAAATGAGGTAAGAAAAAGCTTTCAGGTAACATAGATAATCAGAAATCTCCAGGACAAAGTTAACACAAACTTTTTGGTAAAAATCCACAAGTGAAGCAAAGTTAAAACAAATAAAAAGTACTTCTTCACAGAGTGTTAATTCATTCAAAAATTTATTAATCCTTTAATTAAAATTCCAGACACTGTGATAACTGCTAGGCATACAAAAGGATGGAAAGGACAAGGTAATGAAACTTATAAACACATGCCCCAAGAGGTAATAAAGGCTAAAATTAGACTAGACTAGACAAAATGGTAGGTCACAGAGTTACAATGGGTCATGAAGGGAATAAGGAAGTGCTGTAGATTTTTCATGCTCTATATGACCAACAGAAAGCTGGGTGCGGCACAAGTCTGACTCAGAACAGCATTCTGTAGGTCCAAGGATTCCAAATTGTTTTGTTAGTTAACTTAGGGGACCTCTCAATCTTTTCCCTTGCAATATAGATGACATTCATAGGCAGAATGCATTCCTATAGGCAAACGTAAATTATGGGTCGCAATATAGATGATATAGTCTGCATGTTGTTTCTAATTCCCAATGAACCAGTTGTAACTACACTCATTCATCCTCCACTTCTCAAACCCCCCTGCAAAAAAGGTTGACCATGACACAGTATGTTCTAATAATATGGTTTAGACCTGATATTTTAAGCAATGTCTAATATTTTGATAAGTATTTCCATATGAAAGTGTTCTTAACTTGGCTTCCCAATATAAAAGTAAAATTTGTGAAATTAAAAAATATTTATGAAATGCGAGCAATTTAAAGTTGCTAATGTTGCCAAATGGTTCATAATAATGTCTTATATATTCTATTAAATAAACGTGATTATTTAATAAATTAATAAGGGAATAACGAATTTATTTGACAACTGATCTTTGTTTCAAATATTAACCAATTGTTCTTCAGTTGTCATATATATCTGAACACTTCCCTCAACCTGACTGAAAACAGACAGTTGGTCTCTAAATTTTGTATGTTCTAATTACTGAAGTGAAAGGTGAGCAAAACTATGCTTTGGTATTTTTGTTTATGAGAGTAAAAATCCTGCCAAACTCTCTTGAGTTCCTAATCCTTGTCTGCTAACAACTCTCCAATAACTTGTTCTTTCACTATTTGTCAAACTATTACTTAATTCCCAGGAAGACGTTAAGAACATTCCTAGGAAGGGAGATCTTTTCTCTCCCTCTCAAAACCCTGGAAGAGTGTTCCAGGGGACGGAGCACTTATGCTTCCAGTTCTACCTCCTGCCAGACAATCCCACTCAGGAAATCTGGCTGGCTAACATGTTTCGGAAAAGGTTTTACTTCTTTCTACTTTTGCTTTTTGTACATTATGTTCTCTCAAAAGTACTAGAAAAAGTATTAGAAAATGAAAAATCTAAGCTAACAGAGAAAGATATATTTTTTTGTCTGTTTTTAATTTCTCTTTTTAAAAATTACAAAAAATATTTATGGTCTGTCACAGCCCTGTTTGAAATTATTATTTTAATTCAGAAATGTTCTTATATGTGCCATCCCATGAACAAGATTGTTGACATGGAGAGGTTGGGTGGGGAGCGCGAGGCTGACAGGATTAAATTCTTTTTTACACAGTTATATTTGCAAAACAAACACATTTTAGTACTTGCAAAAAGTTCTAAGATCCATGCCAACAGCTATTCTTATTTATAATAACTGGAATAGGACTCAAATTATCTTCAAAGGTATTTTTATTGCAAAAACTATATGGTATGATTCCTGCAATGTGGTTCAAAAATTAGACAGATGGGGATAAATGCTTCTGCAGGGTATATTTGGCAATTCAATATACAGAATAAAAAATCAGTTGCCTAGCTGAATCCTGAGCCCTTTAGGATCGACACTTAATAGATTTTCTTAACTAGGGGCTTAAAATAAATATTTGCTTGAGCATAATGAGGTTTTATCATCTTTATAAACAAAAATTCATTAACTATTATATATTTAAGTTTAAAGCTGGATAAAACATATTTCAGTTTATAAATAACTATAAGTTCAGTTACCCTGAATTTTTAATGGATAATCTAGGTGACTAAAAATCAAGTTATTAAAGTCTAAAATTATTGCCAAGTTACTTACATTTTCAGTTAAAGGAAGACTATCTATTCTTTTAGTGAGATTCTGAAGTTGAGCATAATACCAGTCTTTTTCCTTTTCTTCTTTGTCAAGATCAGCAAGAAGTAATGACCTGTTTTTTAAAAAAGATAAGTTTACACAATGCTAATATAGAGTGCCTAACAGCAATTCTTATTAGCTGTTATTGTAAAGTTCTCTCTTTAAGCTAAAGTATTAATAATAAATAAATGGAAAACATAGATTTCGGATTTTTGAAGATGGGATTTAGAATATTATAATCATGAAAATTTGAATATAAAAGATTTTTACTTTTTCATCTAAATAAGATGGTAGCCATCCTTACAAGAATATTTACGTTTCATCGAAGGTGTTCTTCACATTTATTCATAGTCTAAGCATATGATGATGGTTTACAGGAAAAAGTACAGGTATAACAAAACCCAAAATTAATACATGAATCAAAAATGTAACAGAGTAAATAAAAGCAGTAATCATGCAGAAAAACCTAGAGTATAACAAGCTATTGTATTAGACACAAGAGTAGTTTTCAGCTTCTCAGCAGCCAAAACATATTGTCACTGTGTTGTAAGAGGAAGTTACTCTGAGGGAGAAAAACTGCTTTCTTAGTTTGGAATTTGAAGATGAATTTGTTATGTAATCCCTGAACAACCCGATTGATGGTGTCCTCAATAACAATTTATCAACACATGCTATATCTGATCATCATAAACATAAATGTGAAATAAAATAGTGTTCCTAGGATACAACTCGGTACAAAAAGTATACATCTATCTCCTTTCACGTGGCTCTTTCCCAAAACGACCACTATTACCATTTTCTTGTGTATATTTCCAGAAATATTCTACAAAAATGCAATAACATATGTACATACTTAAATATAAATAGTAGCGTATTATTATATGTGTTGTCCTATAACTTTTTTTTCAGTAAAAACTCTATCTTGGAGATCAATCTATATCAGAACATAATATTCTCTGTATTCTATAGTATTCATGAATCCATGAAAGGATACCCTAAAATCAGTTCTCTGTTAGAGGACATTTAAGGGCTTTCTAATCTTTTGCTATTATAAACAATGCAGCACTGAATATCCTCACACACAGCCTCATTTCACACATGTGCAAGCATGTATGTAAGATAAATTCCTAGGGTATGTAAATTTCTAATTTACTGCCCTTATTAGATGTTGTACCAATTTACGTGCCTAGTACCTTCACCAACGTAAATGTTTTATCAAACTTTTTTACTTTTGCAAATCTAGGGATTTTTTTCCTTCCAAAAGACAGTATATCAAATGGTTTTAGAATGAGTGAAGTTGGGCATTTTTTTCAAGTTTAAAAACCATTTGTATTTCCTTTTCTGTGACTTTTTCTTACTCATTTATAGGATCTCTACTATACTAAGAATGATAACATTTTGTCAGTTATATGACTGGCGAATGTTTTCTCAGTTTATCACTTATCTTTTAACTTTATGTTTTTGCCATGTAAAAAATTTTTATATTCTTGCAGTTGAATTTGTAGATATTTTCTATTATGGCTTCTGGAGTTTGGTTATACACAGAGAGATGTTCCCCATTCTGATAGTATTACCTTAAAATGCTGTTGATTTTATTTTCTTGGAAAATATGTATGCATGTATGTGGAAATTTCTATTCTTTCTAAAATTCCCTTCCCTTTCCTGAGAAGCAATCTTAAAAATAAGAAATTAGCCTTCACTTTTGATGTAGCAACCTCAGTGGTGAGGGAATCCATGGTAAGAAAGGAAGACTCTGCTTATGCACATATTTATTAGGCATTTACTAACTACTTGTTAAATGAATTAATGGCTAACACGACAACAGCTAACATTTATTGAATGCTCTATATCCCAGACATTGTGCTAAGTACGTTTTTTTTATGCTGAGGAGGTTTTGCCCTGAGCTAATATCTGTTGCCAATCTTCCTCTTTTCCTTGTATGTGAGCTGCTACCACAGCATGGCCACTGACAGACGAGTGGTGTAGGTCTGTGCCCAGGAACAGAACCTGGGCCGCTGAAGCAGAGTGGGCCAAACTTAACCACTAGGCCACTGGGGTTAGCCTGCAAAGTACTTTTAAAAAATCTAATTTAATCCTCACACCATCCCTTGAGGTAGTTATTTTCATGCTCATTCTACAGACTGGAAAACTGAGGTTTAAAAAGGTTATGGAGCTATGGACTTGGGTTTGAATTCTAGTTTGACTACTTCCTGGCACTTATCTTGCATAACACAGAAAATGAGAAAAAAAGACACAGAGAGTGTTAATCTATGACCTAAGGGAAGTCTAGAAAGAAAGAACAGAAAAAAACAGAGGGTGGAAAATCATCAAAGAAATAAGATAGCAGAATTTTCAAAAGCTGAAGAAAATAAATTTCCAGATGAAAAGGGCACATGAGTATCTAGCAAGATGAATGAAAAAAAACCCACATATACCAAGGCATTCTAAAAGCTTCAAAAATGCAAAAATGGTTGCCTACAAAGGAATAAAAATAAGACGTATTACATTTCTCATCAGCAACACTGATAATGAGAATAAAATGAGTTTGAACCTAGACCTATCCAAACTATCAATCAAATGTGAAAGCAAAATAAGGATAGTGTCACATAAGCAAGCACTCAATTTTCCTCCGTCCAACACTGAGAACCAAGAGGACACAAGATATATCACAACTATATACACACATAACTTCACTTCTCTCTCTCTCAATAAAATCAGGACTTTATCTACACAAAGCAAAGTAAGTTCCTGGGAAAGTAGGTATGCTCGCAGGTCCTTTGCCTCTTAATAGAGCTCAAAGGGGACAAAGAGATGAAAGATTGTGGACCCTAATTAGCTTCTTATTTTTCAAGAGAGTACTTCCTACACTGTCAGAGAGAAACAGTCCAGGTTCAAGGTATGAAATAGAGATTCATGTAAACTTAAGAGATGAAAGAAAGCTTAACACTACTTCACATCCAGATGATCATCCCTACTTTTTAAAGACACACCTAAAACCAGAGAAAAAGCAATAAAAGGTCTTTTGCTTCCCAGTGAGATATGCTGGGCATTTTCCATACAGTAATATTCAATTTTCACAACTCCACAAGGTAGAACCACATCCCTATTTTACAGAAGAAAACAACACAAAAATTTAATGTCTTAACCAAAGTCCCAGAGCTAATATGTAACATTTATATATGTTAACATTTCTTGAATGTCTAATAGAACTTCTGGGACTGCAAAGATAATAAGGTATCATTGATGCATTAAGGAATTTATACTCTTTTCGGAGACAAAACACTTGATAAAGTTCTTGATAATGACATATATTCTGATATTTGTAGTGAGATGATTTTAACTTTAGGAAGAGAAGAATAAATACACTCGCTGTGAGAAATATTCCATATGTCAAGCAATGTTTTTTTGACACCAAAACTGATAAATTATGAAATGTTTCCTTGTGGCCACTTGTAATAGGCCTTCCATGATGGAAACAAGCACTGTATGCTGGATCTAGCAGTTACATATTTTAACTGAACATAAAGATTGTGATTATGTGAATTATCCCGCCTACAAAGCATTAGAAGTATTTAAGTGACAAAGTAGAAGTCTTACAATCCATCTCAAGAAATTGCCTCCTTTACATTTTTAGATGTAATACAAGGACAATCAGTAACATACTATTTTCTTGAGTTAATAAATGCAAAATGCTAAGTGTTAGCCGTCACCTACCATACATGCTTCATAATTCATATCTCGTATTACAAAATGACAAATAACAGCAAAAATTGGAACATACAAGTCAATGTTTACTATTTAATGAAGAAAAGTTACCTCTCTTTCTCAAGTTCTTCTAAATAACCGGTATTTTCTCTGCTTCCATTTACAAACCCTCTTCTCGGAAATGAACCCATAGGAACAGGACTGCACTCTCCTGAACGACTAGATACAGATCCTTCCCGGCTTCCGTAAGAACGCAGGGACATTTTTGACCGTAGTTTCACTCCAGGGAAATTACTGCTATCTAAGTTAAGTTCTAAATCAAATAGAGAGAAGGTTTTATATAATAACTGCTTTAATCAGTCTAAAATATTACTAATGAAATTATATTGTTTTAAAAGTGAAATCTTAAGTTCATATTTTAGTCTTCAAATTTTAACCCATTTATAATATAATTGAAAATATTTTATATATATTATATAAGGCCTCTAGGAGTACTAAGTTATGGCAGCTATGGAGCAGCAGTTTATGCAGGGGACAGAGGAAATCCTTATCACAAATGCCGCCGCTCACAGAAATTCACTGATTCCTGGTTCTAGGTAAATGTAAAGGTAGGAGAGAGAATAAGAAGAATAATCCTATGGAAAAATCAGAAAATGGCCAAGATTCTATGAGGCTGGTTCTCTGAGGGCTTGCAAAAGGACACTATACCGTGCACTGGAGTACTGACTCCATAAAAGGGCATACTTCTTGGTTCAGATGGAACAGTTATTTAGAAAGAGAATGGCCAGACTTTCCCTCCAAAGTCAGCTTGAGTCAGGGGGAAAAGGAGTATGTTAAAGGAAAATTAGACAAAATGTCCTTCCTTACATTCCCGATAGATAATAATATATTTGGGGACCCAAAGGTAATTTCTCTGACTAACTTCAATCATAAAATTAAGCGTTTTCCCTGTTTTGACACTGGAATTTTGAAGCAACAAAGTGAGAAAGATATTCTTTCACAAGTCTGCTATAAAGGGCTTAAAATCAGCTTACATACGTGAGAAGATAAAGCATTTCTATCCTGGATGAAACAGAGGACACTACTTCAAATGAGGCAATGGGCTATCTGTGGCACACAGCTTACTAAAGGTCTATTTAGTGACTGACAGAACAGCAATGAGCTTTAAAAAAAGCTGAAAATTACCAAGGACGGGATCTAAAATAGTTTATTCAAAACCAGTTAAATGCTTAACTGAAGAAATAACAAATGGACTTTTTACATTTTTGTACTTTAACAATTACATCCTAACGATTAACGCTGTTATACCAAGAAACTGATACCAACACCCAAATCAAGAGAAGCTATACTTGGATATAAATGCTTAAAGGTGACAACTGGAGATTAAAAAATTATTTTAAAACAATTTTTAAAAATCTACCTTTGAGGCGCTCTAATAAGTCAATCTGTCCAGAAGAAGCCATAGCTTCATCTTCAATACTTCCTTGTAGTTGTTTAAGTACTTCCTGTAAAAAAGAACACAATACATGAACATGACAAAATTCTAAAAAACTTCTTGAAGACGTGATTCTAAGTTTCCTGGCACTTTGGTATGCCAGGGAAAAAAGTTATTTCAGATCAATCTGATGACATATCATAAGCTGTAAAGCACTATTCATATATTACCTACTACTAATTATAAATAATACAACTATTTTTATTCTCTCTTCTACCTTTACATTTACCTAGAACCAGGAATCAGTGAATTTCTGTGAGCGTCAGCATTTGTGATAAGGGTTTCCTCTGTCCCCTGCATAAACTGCTGCTCAATAGCTGCCATAACTTAGTACTCCTAGAGGCCTTATGTAATATATATAAAATATTTTAAATTATATACCCCAACAAAAATAATAGTTATATTTCGTGATAATGGTGATTATGGTGAATCTCAGCGTAAGATACTATATGGAACACTTAAGATACATTATCTATAACTTTGAAACAATACAATAAGGTGGATTATTCTCATTTTTCAGATAGATCAACTGAGACTCAGACTTGCCCTGGTTCAGTTGGGTGTTTAGAATCCATGTCTCTTAAGCTTGCACGAACATGACCATGAAAAACATCAAATTAACACATTACAATATGTTGTTTTAACACCCTAATAAACATTCAACCCTTTCTATAGCACATCTAAGTCTATTCTACTAAAGTGCTAATTCACATTCAGCAGATATTCAAATGACTGCATGCTCACTGCCTCCTGACTTCTGATGTCATTATTCCTTTTCCATCTAAATCCTTCTCTTGATTTGGTTTGACAAGATCCTTGAGTGTGTCTTTCACAATCTAGACTGAAAATATTACAGGTTTCTGTTTGCTCAGCCCTTAGCCTCCTACCCTACACAGCTCCAAAATCTGAAATTTACCTTGAAAGGAAAACCAGCCATGTTTGATACAGGCCCCTTCCCTCTATAGTAGGTCTGTGTCTCTCAAGCATTGCAAGATTATGGAATATTTTACTTTGTCTTCCAGCTCAGCCTTATTCTCAGGTGGCACCTGACTCCTTAGCCCTAAAATTTCTGTTCCTTGGAGGATATGAGCTTAAGTCAGTAACCTCTTGCTCCACAAAGTTCAAAATGTGGGAAACGTCTTGAGGAGGAGACCTGTTGCGTGAAAGCAATGTGTCTTTCCTCTAGCAGGACTTTGCCTTCTAGTCCATTCCCGGCATTCTTCACCACGAGACCCAGCCAATGTTCCATGGGGAAAACTAGCCATGCATTTAGAACTCATCTAAATGTCAAATACTTCACATCCACCCACATCTGTCAAGACCTCCAATACTTTCTTTCCTCCAATGGAGTCTGTTTGCCTGCGTTGATGATGAATATCAGCCGGAACCCAGAATTAACAAATACCTCTGAGGAAGAGAATCACTAGAATTCTCAGCTCATCTAGGAAGAGCTCTTTCCTTTTTGGGATTTTAGTTAATACGATCCTTGATACTTCCACAGTCCTCCAATGTCTTTAAAGTAGGATTTTTGTGTTTTACACAGTGTTTTCCAGTTGCTGTAGTAGCACTTATTGCTTGGGGCTGCGTATACCCTAAAAGAAGCCCTCCTCAATTTCAAAGAGTTTTTAAAAGAAAATGCAACAGAACTGCCAAGCAATTCCAAATAAAATATTTCAAAAAATCTTCTGACAAATGGCAGCTTTTAAAATTAATACGTAATTTTGAAGGAGCCAACATTTATTTGTATTTATAAATTCTTGAAGCTTTTGATTTTTAAAAAATAATTACTTTATATAATCATACATTATTTAAAACATTTTAAGAATTTAGAAACATTATAGAATTGCTTTTTAGAGAAGAAATGTACTGTGGTAATATCAGTGAATAGAAAATATTTATCAATGAGCAACTGTGAGATTTCAAGGGGGTTGCTACTTGCCCCGCTTCTATTTTTCTCAATACATCATAGTTACAGATTCTTTTCATTATCAGATACAAGTACACTTGATAACTAAATCTTCAAAATAAATTATGAAACGTGTCAATCTGAAGTTTTATTTCTTTTTTTCTTACACTCTGAAAATAGAAGATACTTTACATGTATATGGTTCTACAGTTTATAGAGCAATTTATAAATATTTCATTGTGTCAAAATACAGCAAAGATACAAATGGTTCATTACTAATTTGTCTACAGATAATTTTTTCTATACCCAGCTATCTCTCAGTTTAAATGCTTCACATCTCTAGATGACCATATTTATCTTGTTGCTAGGCTCAGCATTTTAAAGTCAATCAAAGCTGAGTTTTAGCCCTGGAGTAAAAAACACAGTACATAATCTTTTTAAATTTAGTACAATTTCTGTATTTATCTGATTCTAGGTCATCCAAATCCCATGAAATCTGTAATTTATCATCCAAATCCCATGAAATCTGTAATTTATTTTATTATGTTTTTATCACAGAAAATTTCATAATAAGTACATAAGTATACGTATTTATAAAACCCGTACAAAAATACGTGAGTATAGAGAATGTTATAAGAAATTCTCATGTACCTTTACAACCCAATTTAATAATTATCAACTAATGGTCTTGCTTCATCTACACCCATATGCACTTCCTCCATTTCCTCCCCTCCACTCAGATTTGTTTTGAAAACAAATCTCAGACATTGTATCATTTCTTTTGTAAAAATTTCAATATGTATATTTAAACAGGGATTCTTTCTTAACACAATCACAATGCCATCATCATACTTAAAAAAAACCAAACATTTCTTTAATATTTTCAAATATACAGTGTTCACATTACCCTAACTGTTGTACACATATTTCCCTGATTGTCATATACACACAAAAATACTGTTATAGTGTGTATCAGTGTCATGTAATCAACAGGAAAGCAGTATTCTCTTTTGCCACTAGATGGTACTACTGCACAAATTTCAGGTATCCTAAAAACATCCAGCTGGAGGAGACACACCTTGCCTTTCTTTGGGATAAATAGGTTAAAGATCAGGAAACATGATTCAATATTATATAATGTATTCCAAAGTCTAATAAGTAATTTTTTTGGGAAATGCTCATTGTTTTGGATTAATTTTAATCCAACATAGGCAGCAGCAATGTTTCCAAGTCTTTTCACAAATCAATATTCTAAGACAACATAAACAGGTCATGGTTCCTGCTCTTTAACAGCTTAAAGCCTCTTAAGGAAGAGATATATGAATAATTTCATTATAAAGTTGTAACTGCTATGACACCATAAGCCAAATCCTAAAGAAACAGGTGGATGGATTTGCAAGGGTGTCTATAGAAGCATGTGCTGAATAATAACCAATTCACAGTTGAATTCAGATAGATTTTAAGTGCCGATATTCACGATATATATTATATGACACAGATAAGTGGTCAACCTGATATTCCACTGTAGACATTTAAGGGTCTGACTTTAACGTTTCTCTGAGAGACATTCCACTGTAGCATGGAAATGGATCTAAGGGTAGGTTAAAATGTCTCCCCAAAATGAAACTTGAATTTGCTCAAGTAGTTAAACAAAAACTTAAAAAGCCATCTCAGAGCTCTCCACTACAAAACAGACATCCAGATAGGCCTGCCAGGAGGAGTTCTTTGCAAAATCTACCTCCAAATTAGACGAAAGAATAGTTCTGCTGGGAATTTTTTATTTTGTATCTTTAAAACTTTTTAAAAAACACACCATGTACAACAATTTTAGATATATTCTGTTAATCAGTGTTAAAATACCAAACTAGTCTTTTTTAACTTATTAGGTAACTGATTTGGCTATTTTTAAGGTTACCCATAGTTTGCGGTAAGGAAAAAATGTTTCTTTATAGTCTACCATATTTTCAAAAGGATTTGAGGTAGATATTTTAGAGATCTGTCATTGCTGGGGACAGCTTTTACTACAAAAATAGGCAATTAGAGTAGAAAAGGTCTATAGATAGATAGATAGAGATAGAATAGTATATATGAGTAAAAGCTTGAACTGTTATGATAGGAATACAAAGGGTAAAAGAAGAGCAAAAACTCTTTAGTGATATACAGAAGCTTGAAGAATAAGGGAGACCTCAAAATGCACAGAAAAAGAACTCGCAGAGAACAGGAAATGAATAAGGAATAGGAGTAGTGAACAGACAGGAAGAACAGGGTCAGGAACCCAGATGTTAAAATAGCCTGGAGGCAGAAACAACACAAAGCAAGAAGAATTTTTTAAAAGGGAAGGAGGTAACAGTTTTCTTGACGATCTCCAATTCTATAAAGTTATTAAATTTAGTGAGAAGAGAATCTAGCCTGAGTAACGAAATTAAAACAGCTGAAGTTTTAACCTCAATTATTTTGAAATTAGAACATATTCCCCCCACTGTAGAATGAATATTTCATAACTTTTCTTGGAGGTTATCACAGCTTTTCAATGCTATTTGGCAAACCAATTTTCTTGAAGGTGCCATGGAAATTCTCTAGGCCAGTAGTGCAATGCTTGCATGTTCCAGAAAGGGCAACTTAAAATTAAGTCCAGACAGGTACCCAAAGGTAACGTGGCTCAGCTTGTGGCAAAACCAGGAATAGGCCCAGGTACTGACTTTCACGTCAGGACTCTTCCCACTAGGGCACCCTGATTTTCTTATCATCTATCAATGTAACACTTAAGTGGTGACAAGATCTGCGGTAGGTGGAAAGGAAGGCTGTATTTAATAATTGAGATATATTCTAAAGACATGAGGCTAGTTTCTATGAATTACACAGAATACCCAGCCTCACTGTAGTGATGCTGAAGTTGGTCTCTTATTTTTAAGCCTAAAAATAACTAACAACTACTCATTGGGGTTTTACACCTATTTTCTTTATATGATTCACTGGATGAATTCACTACATTTTATTTAAAAGTATAAATGTGAACTTCTGCAAGAAAATTTTTACACATTAATGCTTAACTTAAAATCCACTTTTAAATAAGCAAAGTATCTAACTCCAGTTTACAAGAGGGAATACTGAATAAAAGTGGATAAACTAATTAAAAATCACAGTCTTGATACCTTCATATTAGATGCCTCAGTTTCCAGTTTTGTAAGATGATTGGAATTATCTTCTAGCTCTTGTCGAAGATTTGAGTTCTCCATCTTCAGTGCCTCAACTTGCTTTAACAACTGATCATATGAAGCTGCAGCCATCCTTGGCTACCCTTGGACCTATAAGGTTAAAAAGGATTTTGAAATTCACTACTAAAAAATATAGTGGCTGCTTGTTTACAAAGAAACGGATAAAAAAACAAAACTCTTGAGACAATAATAATAATAATTGTGTTAATATGCTAGTTTCAGCCTCAAAACAATATTGTTTAAGTAGCAGCATCGTTCTAAGAGGATGAAACACTGGCATCTTAGTCAAAGAAAAATAAGACTAACATAGAAGAGAACTTCAGTAGTGTTTGAATACACTTGCCTTTTCACAGTAGATGAGATTTCTATCAGGTTAGAATTTTGTCAAGGTTTTAAAGATATTTTTCCTGGTCTTTCAGGCAAAACTTACAAAATTTAATCACTGATAAGAAATTTATTTATATTAATAACATTAATTTATTTCTGGATTTTGTCCAACAGTCACAGAATTTCAGAGCGAGAATGGATTAATAAGATTAGGTATTGCATTTCATCACTTTTCATTTGATAAAAGACTAGCCTTAAATATCATCCATGGGGTAGTAGTTTGAAGTTCCAAGAAGGCCTCATTAAAAGGCAGCCATTTAACAAAACAGACACAAAAGACAGCATTAGATTGAGACTTCAAATCTTTTTGCTAGGAAAATGATAAATAAGAATTACTAATATAAAGTTCTATTAAATTTATTCAAAAAGATGAATATAATAGGCCATGCTATAGCTTATGAGGTCTGGGACCCACTGTACTCAGATTGAGGCCAAAAGACACTTAAGGAAAATGGATGATTTTAGGAGTAGAGATTGTCAAAGAGAAGTGAAGCAGAGTCTGCCAGTTAATTATATGACTGTGAAAGAAGAGGGAAAAAAGAAAGGTATAGAAGATAGCCAGGAAATAAGAGGCCCTTGGCATGAAGAATTAAAGAAGGCTAGGAGTTATATTAAGACTAAGTTCAGAAGATCCAGATTCTCTTTTTAGTTTAATCCCAAACTCACTTTAGAATCAATAAAACTCTGCTTATCTTAATTCTTTAAGAGCTAGAAAGTACTACAAAGTTTGTACTTAAGCAATATTTAAAGATCTTAACATAAAAAAAATGATTCTGTAATAAAATCCACTATGCAAAATAGGGCAGACAGGTTATAACAGTGGCTCGTCCCAACAATATTGGAGTTCAGCAACTGCAAGGCCCCTAACAAGGGAAACCAAGGGACTCAGGTCTAGCCAGTTCTCCAATGGCTAGAGTCAATGACAAAGCTGGTGCAAGCCATTGTCACCTGGGGAGGAAAGGGGGTCCTGGGAAGTGGAGATCACTCACAAAAGACTTTATGATTCAAAAGAATGAGCCCTAGACTTGTATTTGGAGACCTGGGTCTGAACTTCAGGTTTGGCATTGGTTTGACCTTTCCCCCTTCATTTTAATTCACTTTACCACCTGTAAAATGGACATTTACCACCTGCTCTTACATAATTTACAGGGATACTATTAGAATTAAATAACAAAAGGCAGGCTGAAAAACAAAAGTGCAAGTAAACCTAAGTTACATTATGAAAATATGCATGTAGCATAACTTCCTTATTAAGAACTTAATGTTGATCTACTGTTATAAGCCCCTATCCCTCCACCAATGGTCAAGAGGCGAAGTAATTCACCCTCCTGAAAAGGACAGAAGAGACATCTCAAAAGTGAAGGAGAAATTCACAGGTGTGATCATTTTTCTGTTTTACATCATACTAATAATAAGTAGGTCTGGAAATATATGGCACATTAAAAACCATGTGATAGAGGTGGCATCTGTCAGAATTTATCAGCGTAAACTCTAAATTCTTTATTTCAAACAAAATTTTAACAGGTAACTTTACACTAAAATGATAAAACAAAATAAGAGGAAGGGTAATAACACAAAGAAAGAGACAGACACACATAGCTATGTTAAGACATAGAGGGTATAACATTACATATTTGCAAAAGAGCCAGATGGGCAAGAGAAGCAGAGGCTAGGGCTGGCCCCATGGCCGAGTGGTTAAGTTCCCACGCTCCGCTTTGGCAGCCCAGGGTTTCACTGGTTCGGATCCTGGGCACGGACATGGCATGGCTCATCAGGCCATGATGAGGTGGTGTCCCAAATGCCACAACTGAAAAAAAATATATAACTATATACTTGGGAGATTTGGGGAGAAAAAGCAGAAAAAAAAAAAAAAAAGATTGGCAACAGTTGTTAGCTCAGGTGCCAATCTTTAAAAACAAGAGAAGCAGAGACTAAAGGTGCTCTTTATTGGAGGGAAAAAAATACAAGGCCTCAGATGGACAATTAAAACATTCTATGATCTTTTTTTCCCCTCCAGAATCATAATCATTAAAGTCATTTCTGCTCTAGAAAGCAGGGTGTTTCATATAATTTTATGGGAAAAATAAGATGTTTCCTGGAGTAATACTCTATCATATCCTTTTAGGATGTTGCAGCCATCCCTCTCTAACTCAAAACTGCTTTATGCAAAATCGAGAAATCTTAAATTTACTTTGGAATGTAAAAATGTATAAACAATCACAAGAATTTCATACAAATATATCTTAACTACAAGTCACTCAACAGCATTAAAAAAAATCAAAATTTATCTTAGGAAATGGGGAAAACCTCTGAATCTTTCAGTTTACTGAGAGTATGCAAACATCCCCATTTGTTTTTCTGTAGTACAGATGACCACCAAAGAGATGCCCACCTCAATAGAGTAGGGTAGAGCAGAAAGCAAAAGGACTGTTATCTAAACTCTTATCCAAATGCTTACTGGAAAACAAATTAACAAGTATCCTAAGAAATTAATGCAAGAAGGCAGAAAAATTTCAGGCAGGGAAGGGATGCTCAATTAGAATTAAATGTGGAGGGATTCACTATTACTAATTTAAGAAGTTCGCGACCACTTTTTGTTTAAAATTAGTCAAGCTGCTTTTACTGTTTTGTTTTAATGAATTAAAAAAAAGAAAAAAGATGTTCTTGCCAGCACTTTTAGGTGGTAATAAGAGGAAAAATACCAATAAAAAAAGAAACCAAAAGAATCATGAAAGACTACTTTGCTGAATTCTATGCAAATAAATTTGAAAACGTAAATGAAATAATTTACTAGAAAATGCAATTTATCAAAACCAACCCAAAAAAGAGATGGAAAATCTAAAATTTACAATAAAAATCACTACTAGACAATCGCTATCATTTAATATCTTAATAGATCGACAGAGAAAAGAAAATATGATCATGCCAAAGATGAAGAAAAGATGTTTTACAAATTCAATACTCATTTTTGTTGAAAATACTGAACATAAAAGGACCCTTCTTTAACATCATATATACATCAGCCCCAAGGCCAGCACCATACTTAACGTGTAAACACTAGATATACTCCTAAAGTCAGGGAAAGCCCGTTTTTACCACTCTATTATTCATAATACTAGCCAACATAATTAAGTTAAACAATGAAATTAGAAGGGAATACTATTGGCAGATGATATAATTACATACCTGCAAAATCCAAAAGAACTAAATATTACTATAATATGATAATTTCATAATGTAGGGTAGTGCAAAATAGACAGAAATCTTTCCTTTATATGTACAAAACCAGATAGAAGATGAAATGGAAGGAAAAATCCCATTTATAATTTTAAAATAATATAATAAATATAAATAAATAATAATAAAATATTTGGGCATAAACTGAAAAAGTATCCAAAACATATATGAGGAAAACTATAAAACACAAAGGTAGACTTTAACAAAAGGAAAGACATACCTTGTTCATGTACATGAAGATTCATTATTATAAAGATGTCATTTCTTCCTAAGTTATGAATTTTACACATTCCCAGTAAAAATACTATGTAAAGTTTGTTTTTATACTGTTTCTGCAGTTAGACATTTGAAGAAAACAAACAGGCAAAAACAAGAAAATAAGAAGAGAGAAGCACAGGAGTAGATCTACCACATACTAAAATATTGTAGAAAGCCTTTATAAATAAAACAGTATAGAGTTAACTGGATTGTACCAATTAGTTAATTTCTTAGTTCTGATCATTGTACTAGGGATATGTAAGACGTTAACAACAGGGAAAGCTGCGTCAAGGGTAACTGGAACTTGCTGCACAATTTCCCAACTCTTTTGTAAGTCCAAAGTTATTTAAAAATAAAACGTTTTTAAAAAACTATGCATTGGCAAATGAACAGATCAGTCATAGGAACACACATGCACAAAAACTCAGAAGTAAATATATGTAAATTTAGTAACGACAAAGGTAGAATCTCAAACACGTTTGAAAAGATGGACTTCAAGTTAGTGGCACTGGGAAACAGGACAGTTATGAGGAAAAAGATAAAATTCCATCTATTCCTCATACTACACACTAGGATAAATCACAGAAGGAACAGAGGTTTAAGTGTTTAAGAACACTACATGGCATTTAAGTTATGGAAACAGTTTTGTTTTCTAATTAAAGATATTTAAATGGAACATACCCTCTTCCAAGGACGGTGTTACAGTGCAATGAACATTTTAATTTTAGTTAATTTGTCAGTGGGTGTAAGGCACACGGAGGACCAACTGGAATTCTCTGAAATGATATCTGTTACTAGAATAGGAGTAAAAAAATGGGTTCTTAGGTTACTTCAAACAAATGGGCAAGTTTTTATTTGGTATACAAGCATAACTACTTTTAAATAGAGTACGTCCAGGAGTGGAATATGATCTTGGCATTAAAAAGAATGGGGTTGGGGCCGGCCCGATGGCTGAGTGGTTAAGTTCACCGCTCCACTTTGGTAGCCCAAGGTCTCGACGACTCAGATCCTGGGCACTGACATGGCACTGCTTGTCGGGCCACACTGAGGCAGCGTCCCATGTGTCACAACTAGAAGGACCCACAACTAAAATACATAACTGTGTACTGCGGGGATTCGGGGAGAAAAAGCAGGGGAAAAAAAAAGAATGGGGTTGTAAAAAAAAAAGGGGGGGGGACAAAAAAAGGAGAGTGCAAATCACTTCATCTCATATGGTCCATCCTATTGTAGTAAAAGTAAGAGGATTGTATAAAGATAAAAAATGCCATTGAAAGGATATACAAAAACAATCATTGCCTCTGAAACAAAAGTCTGAGGTCTGCTGAGAAGCAGCCCTCCTTTTCATTGTACACCCTTTTGTAGAGTTTGAAGATCAAAGCAAAAAGTTGGTTCTTTGAAAGACTAAACATGATAAGAGAGAGAAGAGCCCAAACATATAAAATGAACAAAATTCTGAGGAGGGGGGAATTGATTCAAGAAGAAATAGAAAGCCTTAATAGTTCTCTAACTATTGAAAAATTGGAACAGTAGGTAATTATTTTCCCCCTCCTCCTCCAAACACCAAAAAACAGCAGATCCACATGGTTTTACGGACACTTTCTACCAAACTTTCAAGGAAGAAATCATTCCAATGTTATACAAACTGTTGCTAGAACACAAATAAAGGAAATATTCTCCAATACATTCTATGGGGCCAATATAATCATGGTATAAAAATCAAAGGTAGTGTGAAAAAGAATAATTAAGGCTAATATCATTCATGAATATTGATTAAAAATCCTAAATAAAGTATTAGGAAAAAGTGTACAGTTAAAGAAACTACAACAGAATCAAGCTGAGTTTATTCCAGGAATGCAAGGAGAATAGTTTAACATTAGATCATTTGTATGTGTCATTTACTACATTAAAATATTAAAGAAGAAAAACCATATGATCATCTCAATAGACAAAAAAACACGATAAAAGTCATTATCTGTTTAAGATAAAAATTCTTAATAAACTGGAAATAGAAGGGAAGCTGCCAAAAACCTACAATAAACATCATTTTTTAAAAATCTTTATTATTATTTTTTTTTTTAGGAAGATTAGCCCTGAGGTAACATCTGCTGCCAATCCTCCTCTTTTTGCTGAGGAAGACTGGCCTGGAGCTAACATCCATGCCCACCTTCCTCTACTTTTCTTTTTTTAAAGACTGGCACCTGAGCTAACATCTGTTGTCAATCTTCCTTTTTTTTTTCTTCTTCTCCCCAAAGCCCCCAGTACATAGTTGTATATTCTGGTTGTAGATCCTCCTGGTTGTGCTATGTGGGACGGTGCCTTAGCATGGCTTGATAAGCAGTGCTAGGTCCGTGCCCAGGATCCAAACTGGCAAAACCCTGGGCGAGCAGAGCAGAGCATGTGAACTTAACCACTCGGCCACAGGGGCTGGCCCCTAAACATCATTCTTAATAGTGAAATTTTAGAGGCATTCTTTTTAAAATCAAGAACAAGATAAGGATGTCTACTATTACTACCTTTATTCAGTACAATCCTGGAAGTCCTAACTAGCACCGTAAGTTTTTTAAAAGGAAAGAATAATGATGAGAAAGGAAGAAACAAAACAAAAATCTTATATACAAAAATTTAACAAGTTTATAGGATAAAAAGTCAACATACAAAAAAAAGTGTTTTATTCTAAGCAGAATGCAGCTCACCTGTTTTTAATTCTTTTCTCTTTATTCAACAACCAATGTAGGGCCTTATCCTCCATTCTACTTCTCTTCCTCTTCTCTATTAAGGCCCCATAGGTGGTGACGTTCAGTGTCCTATCTGCTATATTCTTTCCCCACTCCTTCCTTTCCTTACATTATGTAAATTGCTACACACATTGGCTGGACTTCACCCAAGCCCATCCCAAGTGAGAGCAAGCCAAGATGACCACCAGAATTACCTGAGGCAGGGCTTGGCAAACATTTTCTGCAAGGGTCAGATAAGAAACAAGGCTTTGTGGGCCAGATGATTTCTGTCACAACTACCTGACTTTATTGCTGTAGCAGAAAAGCAGCCACAGACAATACCTAAATAAATGAGCATGACTGTTACTCCAATTGAAATTTGCTTACAAAATCAGTGGCAGTTGGTTAACTTCTGGCCATGAATTTCCAATTCTTGTTTTCAAACACCCCAAGGTAGCCCAAATAATTTCAGACTATTGAGAAATTCTCAAAATTAGTATTTTACATTTAAATAACAGGAGTAACCTGCTATGTTGGAAAGAACAGAGAACTACGAAGTCTTAAGATCCTTTACCGTTTTTCAGCAATCATTTTTAATTTCCACAATTTCTTCATCTTCCAGAAATTTGTTGCAGTCTCAGTTTGGCTCCCTCTCATTCTTTGGCATTGTAAACACCTATCCTTTTTTATTTTTTTACTCCCACTTTAATGGGGTCATAGGAGAAAGGGGTGAAAAATGTGAGTGATTAATGTATTAGCTTGCATCAGAAATTCTATTTTTGCATTAAGATTTTTAATTCACATAAAATTTTTATTTTTCTATATGGTATGAGTGCAGTGGCTTAACTTTCTTGTCTTCCATATGGATAACCAATTACATCAGCACTATTTATTAACAAACAGTTTCTTTTCCACTGAACGGAAATGTATCTCTTATGCTAAATTCTCATGTATACTTAGAAGTGTAACTGCATTACGTTCATATTAATTTGAAACATTACATTTCTATGACACTAAATCTTACCTCTCTGCGTCATGAATAATTCAGGTCCTTCAATCACATTTTCCAGTTTTTTCAAGAAAAGGTCTTATGCCTTTTGCAACAAATTTATTTCTGAGTTTTTTGTTGTTTGATTTGCTGTGAATGAAACACCACCATTCCATACCAGATATTGCTAGTACAGATAAAACCTACTGATTTTATTTAATATCTATCTCTTGTGCAGTCACCTTATAAAATTATCCTATGAGTTCTAAAAGTTTTTCTGGGTATGCAACCATATAATACATAAGTAAAGATAATTTTGTCTCCTTTCCCAATATTTGTACCATATTTCTTTTTGTTCTCTTATTGTTAGCTTGAAACTTCAAAATTATGTTGAACAATAGTGATCTTATTCCTGACTTTAATCGGAATAGTTTAGTATTTCACCATGTAATAGTTTTACTCTTAGATTTCAGCAAATATTTTTAATATGTTTATGTATTTTCCTTTTATTTTAAATATTTTATTAGGAGTGGCTTCTCAATGTTTTCACAGCACCTTTTGATATAACATATACCATTATAGTTTTTTCTTTTAATTTGTTGATGCTGTCAATTCTAAGATTTTCTCATTTTGACCCATCCTCCATTCCTGCAATAAATCCTACTTATTCATGTTTTATTACTTTACTAGTTTGTTCAGTTTTCAGTTTTTCATGTGGAATTTTTATAAGAGAAACCACAGTTTTAACTTCTTATAGTATTTTAAAATAAGGTTTTGAATTACATTTATGCTAAGTTTATAAAATGAATTGATAAGAGGCTTCTCATCTTAATTTTATATAATGTAAAATTATCTGTTCTTTGAAAGTCGGCTAGAATTCAGATCAGAAGGTGCCTTTTTAGAGGAAAGATTTTTATGTATTTTAAAGTTTCTTCTGTGGTTAAGTCTTCTCATGTTTTCTTCATCTTGTATCGATTTGATTCATTAATAGTTCACCAGTAAATTATCCATTTTCTCTAGCTTTTCAAGCGTATTACCAGAGAACTGTGCATGTTTTCATTTTTAAATGTCTCCTCTCCCATTCATCCTCTTTTGTTTTGTCTTTTGTTCATTTAATCAGGCTTCGTTGGATTTCACTTATCTTACTGATCTTTACTAAAAACTTAACTTTTGGTGCTACATATTCTTTCCATTACTTTGTTTTTTTATTTTATTCATTTCTGCATTTATCTTTATTAATTATGTCCTCTTATTTTCCATTGGTTTATTTTGTTCTTTATTATTTTAAACAGAATATTAATTCATTTATTCCTGTACTTTATTTACATGTTCACTTATCAGTTTTTCCTTAATAAAATAAACGTTTAAGGATATTCATTTTCTTAGTACAGCCTTGTCCATATTTCATAGGTTTTAGCATGAAGTGTTTTCCTCTGTATTTCTTGATAATTCATAATTTCAATTTTGATTTCCTCTTTGATCTAGGGGATACAGTGAAAATCCTTCTCAATAGTTAGGTGTATAAAATGACTTCTGAGTCATCATTTTATTGACATTGACTTATTGTTTTTAGATTGATTGAAAATTGGTGCCTACAAAACCACTACTACTTAGAACTTTTTAAGGTTAGCCTTGTAGTCAAGAACATGACTAATTTTCATAAACATCCCACTGAAATTTAAAAAACAGAAAACGTGTATGTACAAAGTTCTATACCTGTTTGACTGTAGCATATTATTTAAAGTCTCTATATATGGACTTATTTTTTTGTGTATCTGAAATATGAAATTTAGAAAGCCAACTATTTATTGCATACTGATAATATGCCATGTACTATAAGTGCCTTACATATATCTCATTTAATCTTTACAACTGTGAGGTGGTAGGTATCACTTACATTTTAGAGTTAACAAAGATGGGACTTCAAAATGGCAAATAACTTTCCGAAGAACACAGATCAAGTAGCTAAGCCAGGATTCAAATTCATATTTGTTTCTAATGCTCAGGCTCTTAAAGACCACACAATAATACTTTTATGTGGCTTTCAAGACCTTTTATATCTGTTAACAGTCTAACTTCCAAACTTATTTTCTATTAGGTCCCAATATAATCCTCCTCCTTCATTAAGTCCCTCCTCACTATTCCATAGAAACTACTTTGTACTTTTGCTCATAATTCATCTCCTTTTTGAATGCCCCATCCTTTTTTCCTCTGCTTTGCTATAACATATCCCCATCCTTTAAGGCCCAGTTCTGTTGCTTTACATAAAACCTTCCTGTCTTCTCCAGCCAAGAATGAGTCTTCTGCTGATTGTACAGTAAATAGTATACAACTTGGCTTTATTATTCTCTAACTATTCCACTTAACTTTGGTGAGTTTTGTTTCTCCACCTTTAAGACAAGGTTTATATCTAATACTTAGCTCTTGTAATTCCCAAAATGCTTTACTCAGTGACAGCCACAAAAGGGCAAACACATGCAAGAATCAACAGAAACAGTGCTTTATCAGCCACGCCAAAGATCTCCAGCAAGCACCAGAAGGTACGGAGAGAGGCATGGAACAGATTCTCCTTCAGAGTCTCCAGAAAGAACCAACCTTGCTGACATCTTGATTTTGGACTTCTAGCCCCCAGAACTGAGAGGGAATAGATTTCTATGGTTTTAAGCCACCTGTCTGTGGTACTCTGTCACAGCAGTCCTACAAGACTAATACAGGCAGGAAGGTAAATTGACATGTTCCTTGTTCTCAAGTGTCTTATTATATAGCAAAGGTGTAATATTCCAGCAGAAAGAGTAAACAGAATCAGTATACAAATATAGCAGACATTTGTGTCCCACTTTACATTCTCTTGGCTCACTTTAACTCTAGTCACTGCTGCATCAATCAGCTCACTGCAGATGTCCAATGACAGCACATTAGCTCCACCAGGTATGTTCTGTTTTCTGTCCTAGGGCATCTGTGACACCCAAGTGTGGGTCCCCAACATTCATGCATGTACAACCTATAAAAGAGTGAACACTTGATGGGGCAATCCTTGACTAAAGGAGAATGGGAGCTAATATATATAATTCTTTCCGTTGGGTGGACAATTCCATATGGTTCCTTAGAAAGTCCTGGCAGATCAAGCCACACTTGTCCAAAGCGGTGGCCAACTTGAGAACACAAGCTTATACTGGTTGTCCTTCTTCACTATTTATCTCTTTCTAGGCCTCTACTGTTCCTGGATCACTTCTCACAGAAAGTATTTTTCATACAAGGCCCTGTCTCAAGATTCTGACTTATACGGAATGCAGGCTAAGATACAAATTACCTATAATTCAAAGGCAAATTTGAGTTCAAAAGCACTGACAGAGTGCTATGGGAGTCACACCTTGCTGAGAAGTGTTTCAGAATGTAAATGCCATTTAAGAAGAGACTTGAGAGATGGCACTATTGTAACAGACATAAATGTGCGGATGGTGTTTCAGAATAAGGAACAGCATGATCAAAGCTCAGAGGTTGGAAACTGACGTATATTTGAAGGAACAGATGGCAGTTTAATTAGCTGAAATCCAGTGTGGATGAATCAGGGAAAAGAGGAAGGTAAGAGCATAAATACAGACTTTGGCTAGGTGGCTTCAGAGTGTAAGGAAGACGAGGTTTAGAGAGAGTACCCACAGAAATGGTGTGATAGCAAACCTAAAAGGTACAAGGCCATGTTGCTTTAATGTTTCTCAGTTTCTACTAGACTGTCAGAAGTAGCTAATATACTGACATAAATTAAATGATAATAAAACCAAGAATCTAAAAATTGTCAGTGGAAAATAAATTTCAATACTCTTCAATGAGTATCTGCTTACCATCTGATGACTATTATATACTATACTATATTTTAAACAAATCTGGTAAATGAATATCTAAATTTACCCCAAAAAAGTAACATTCATTCACAAAGGTATAACTTAAAAAACAAACAGGGGCTGGCCCTGTGGCTAAGTGGTTAAGTTTGCGTGTGCTCTGCATCGGTGGCCCAGGGTTTCACTGGTTCAGATCCTGGGTGCAGACATGGCATTGCTCGTCAAACCACGCTGAGGCGGCATCCCACATGCCACAACTAGAAGGACGCACAACTAAAATATACAACTATGTTCTGGGGGGATTTGAGGAGAAAAAGAAAAAAAACACACACAAAACAAACATTTCAGATTAAAAAAAATAAAGAACTGTATGTGTATGCCTGAAAAAATAAAGAATTGTACGTATATGCCTATAATGGACAGAATAAGGACCCAGCAAAGATGTCCACTTGGTAATCCCTAAAGCCTGTGAATGTGTTACTTTTCATGGCTAAAGGAACCATGCAGATGTGATTAAGTTATTCTTGATATGGGGAGATTTTCCGGGATTATATGGGTGCACCTAATGTAATCATAAGGGTTCCTATAAGAAGGAGGCAGAAGGGTCAGAGTCAGAGAAGGCTTTGTGACAACAGAAGCAGAGGATCAGAGTCAGAGAGAGATTTAGTATGCTGCTGACACTGAAGATGGAGGAAGGACCCATGAGCGAAGGAATGCAGGTGGCCTCTAGAAGCTGGAAAAAGCGAGGAAAAGGATTCTGTCCTATAGCCTCCAGAGGAAGTACAGCACCTCTGCGATGCTGACTTTGGTCTATTGAAAACCATTTCAGACTTCTGACCTATAGGATTTTAAGATAATAAATTTGAATTGTTTTATAAACAGTAAGTTTGTGGTAATTTGTTACAACAGCAACAGGAAAAAATGCCATCTGATCTAGTAATCCCTCTCCTACGGATAAATTCCAGTGAAATCTTCTCATTGGTCTGGGTAGTGATCTTAAAATATATCCACAATTTCTTTGACTCTACTCCTTCAAAAGGTAGAGTGTAATTTATCTCTTTTGTGGGGTGGACTTAGTGACTCACTTCTAATGAAGTGAATATGGTAGAAGTGACGGTGTGTGCTTCTGAGACTATGTCTTCAACGGCTTCCTTCTTGCTCTTTCTCTCTGGAAACATTGGAGGAAGCCAGATGCCATGTCATGAGACACTCAAGAAGCCCCAGCAAGAGACCAATAGCAAGTGACTGAGACCTCTTCACAACAGCCAGGAGAAACAGACTATGTGAGTCAGGTATCTTGGAAGTGGATCCTCCAGTCTAGTCAAGCCCTCAGATGACTATAGCTCTGGCTATCTTGACTGCAACTTCATGAGAGATTCTGAGCCAGAGCACCCAGCTAAGACTTTCTGGAATTTCTGCCCCATGAAAACATCTAAAATAATAAATATCTGTTGTTTAAGCTATGAAGATTTGGAGTATTTTGTTATATGATATGTAGCTAACATAGTCTACAAGGAGTCATGTATAAGGATGAACACCACAGCAGTGTTTGTGGTAAAAAATATTTGGAAAAAGCCTAGGGCCATCACTAGAGAAATAATGATAGATACTACAGAACCCTATGCAACAGAGTCAGCACCACAAACTAGATGAATATAAAGTAAAATAGATAAATCTTAAAAACAGTATTGAGTTAAAGATGTTCAAAAATTATGTAAATTAAAACCATAAATTTGGGTGCATACCCCAAAGAAGTGAAAGCAGCAACTCAAACAGATATTTGTGTACCCATGTTCACAGCAACATTATTCACAAAAGCCAAAAAAGCAACTCATGTGTCCATCAACAGATGAAGAGATAAAATACGATATACAAAGGAATATTACTTAGCATTAAAAAAGGAAATTCTGACACACGCTGCAACATGGATGAACCTGAAGACATTATGCTAAGTGAAATAAGCCAGTCACAAAAGGACAAATGTTATATTATTCCTCTTATATGAAGTCTGATGGAAGTCAAATTCATAGAAAGAAAGTAGAATGGAGGTTTCCAGGAACTGGAGGGAAGGGAAAATGAGCAGTTAGGTGTTTCAGTTGGGGAATATAAAAGTTTTGGAGAGGGATGCTGGTACATTCACAACAATATGAATGTACTTAATGCCAGAGAACTATATATATACTTAAAAATGATTAAGATGGTAAATTTTATGTATCTAAAGTTTACAATTAAAAAACCTTCATCAGCTCAAAAAAAAAAAAAAGACAAAAGGATGCTAAATATTTCACAAGAATTAACGCATACTGAAGAATACATTTGTTTGTCTTTTTTTTTTTTTTTTAAAGATTGGCACCTGGGCTAACAACTGTTGCCAATCTTTTCCTTTTTTTTTTTTCTGCTTTGTCTCCCCAAGCCCCCCTGTACATAGTTGTATATCTTAGCTGCAGGTCCTACTAGTTGTGGGATGTGGGCCGCTGCCTCAACGTGGCCTGACGAGCAGTGCCATGTCCGCGCCCAGGATCCTAACCCTGGGCCGCTGCAGCAGAGCGCGCGAACTTAACCACTAGGCCATGGAGCCGGCGCCCTGTCTATTCATATATAACTATATATAAGGGGAGTGGGAACGAAGGGAAGAAGGCCTGCCTTATATGGACTGATGATGTTATTTGATTTACAGAAATAATTTTTAAGAACATATCTATTTCATAACAGGTGAGATGCCACCTATACCAAGAGTGGGTGTACCTTTTCCTTCTAACAGTTGCCCAGTAGAAATCAAGAACCACAGACTACTGACTATTTGAACTAGAAGACCCAGAAATCACTTCCTCTAACCTTCTCATTTTACCTTCAACCTACTCATTTACATACGTACTTAATACTTCAAAAGTAATTTGCTTTTTATAAATCTGTGATTCCAAGGTACAGTGTTTCAAAGAGCAAACCTCCACATTCCTCTAAATTAGAAGATATTTTAGATGATATAAACCTTTAAAGATCCTAGGAGTAGCCAAAGCAATCAGTGTTTAGCAATGACATTTCACATAGTTCTAAGTTTCTTAGAGGTTAGTTTCCATGTCTCATTTGACTCTCCAGCACCTTTCACAGGTCTGGCATTTAGTAGGTATTCAAATATGCAGAGAACGTATCTCCTCAAGTATCATTCACCTTTTCTACATCATAATGCCCTAGCCCATCTATCCAATCTTGTGTGCGATGTAAAGTTTCACTTATAATGTAATTTAAAAAAAACAAAAAAAAAGGAGAGGGGAAAGGACAAAAATAAAAGAGAACATTTAACATAAAAAGTTTGGTTAAATTATGTGAAATTAGTAACAGTAAAAAATAGAGCAAAATGGTAAAATATAAAACCAGAGCAATTAATTGCATGAAAAACATCAATAAATAATATGAATTCAGTTCATAGGCATGCTTATGAATATTTAACTTTTGAATTCCTTAATAGCTTAATTCTGGCCATGTCAGTTAACAATGAATAATTTCAAAGACTACTGAAGCCAACAGTTTAGTCTTATATTAGGTAATTCATACTATAAGGAAAAAATCAACTTTCCTTATTTTAGTTCTTTATTTTGTATTTAATTATGAAAAATCTCAATCCAATGCTGTTTTATTTAAAAGGGTTCATATGATTAATAAGATGATCTAAAAAGAGTATGTTATGAATGTCATTATGAAAACTGCTGCCTCTCCATTTGCTCAGCTGCCTGGTATTTTACAAGGCATTCTTAAATCGTAGTTAAAACTCATAACCAAGTAAGATTTCTTTTTCACTTGCTAAATGATTTTTTCAGTGATTTATATGGCTTTCCAAACAATTTCTATTATATAATATTTGTATGTTACGTAATGAGACATTTTAAAGTAGTAGTTTTATAGAGTTAGAATAAAACAGAAGACAAGTTCTTTACATCATTATACAATACATGACCTGGGACAAAGTCACAACATACCTAATTAGGAGTACTCTAACATTTAAAATGAAAATAATGCTACACTGAGCTGTTTAAATAGTAAAATGAGATAATTCATATAAAAATAAGAAGCATAAACTCTCAAAAACTATACTAATAGGAGTTCAAAGAACTGAATGGTATTAGCTATTAAATTTCATTTGGAATTTTAACGTGACATCTTTATTTCTAGCTACAGTTTCCATCAGATTTTAAAAAGAGATCTTAAGGACTATTAACCTTAATATCCATGATCAAACAATTCTTAAAGCAGAAATAATTTTTAAAATAAACATTAAATTGCTTTAATTTTTAAAGAAATTTTTAAAGAAAACTTTACACAGGCTTATTTACTCGAGTCCAATTCCTTATTATCTTGAAAAAAAATAATGAAACAAAATAATAGGTTCTCTCAAGACTTCCTATTACATACGCACTATTTAAGAGACACTGTCACTGATCCTGGAGGGCTTTATAAAGCCAATGCCATCCTGTTCAGGGAATAGGGAGGTGTGGCAGGCTGGCTACCGTTTATATGCATAAAGGCAAGGCATTTAAAATCATACTCAATCTGAAAACATATGTTTTTAGACATTTAAGGAAAGGAAAAAATAAGTACAACAAAAACACTTTATATTAGAAGTATATCTTACAAGTACTCACTAAACAAAAATACATCTAAAAGAAAAGCTCTGGTGCTTTAATTGATAATGTTTGCCTGTAGACTTTACTCAACGATATCTAAAAGTGACCAGAGAGTAACATAAAATTACTTAATATAGATCCTAAATATTAAGCCTATGAAAAATCTATCACTACAATTTTTCACAAAGTAATTTACATTATAAAGTGATTTACTCTTGAATAACCTAATTAATGGCATAAAGCTACACTAACAAAGGAAAAAATCCACTGCTTCATACATAATTTATTAAAATTTCCTATAGGATTTATGTTAAAGAAAAGAATTTGAGCATCTCTTTTGTGATACAGAATCAAAGTGTCTGATATATTCCACTGTCAAAACAATCATAGGCTGATATTTTTCCTACTTTAAAAAACTGAATTATTTTTTTCCTATTCAGGTTGCAACGATAAACTGCGGCTTCTTGTAAATGGACTTCTCCCACCAGCATTGCTGCAAGGGTTCTTATTCCTCTGCAGTTGTCCTTTCAGCCTAACAGAGGGAGAAAAGCGCTGCTGCAGTCATCTGCAAAAAGCCACTACCACTGCGTCTGGTAACTAACAAAGACACTGTTATCTTTTTGCCACCTATTCACAGGGAGTTCACTCAGATGTTTTGCAAAAGCAAGCACTTTTGGCGATCAAAATTTCACCAATCAACCAAAACCAACACTCAAGCTCTGCAGTACCTGCCTCCTCCTCTTCCTCCTCTCTCAAGGAGCCCTTTCCACCAGGGCGACATCAGCCATCAGCAGCAGCTCGCATCCCCTCTTGGCTACCGCTGCATGTGTCCTTGTGGCCAGGGAGGAAAAGAAGCCTTTCAATGGGCTAGAGCTTTTGCTCCTTGCCATGAATATGCTCCATTCTTTGTTGTCCTCTACCCGTTTCCTTAGATACTGTTATTCCACTCTACTCTGTCAACAGGCATTATAAAAACAAAACCTCCTTCTGGCTTCAAAAACAGTTCTTTCTCACCAGACTCCCCTTAATACTCCTACCCCTCCCCCCTTCTTCCTCTTCTGTCAAAAACCCTGGATCAGAAGCACAGGAAATCCATCTCCTGTGCTGCAGTAGGGGGGAGGGGGGGAGACGCCCCTGCCTCCTAACTTGGCATGTGGCAGTAGACCCTGTGCCAAAGAAAGGCCACCAGTTTCTGACAGTGCGAGGGAAAATCGCCTCCTTCTCCCCCCGGCAGCAAGCCGGGCCATCGTGGCTCCAGCACCTACCCCATCTCCGAGCCCAGCAGCACCTCCATTCCGTCTCCAGTGACACCCAGGCGGGCTGCGCCAATACAGCCACATGTCGGTCACGTGTGCCCGCGCCCAGCCAATCAGCAGGTCCCCGATGGGAATGGGGAGCGCCCTGGTCCGCGTCCAGGGGATTACACAGCTGCTTCACGCTCCGCTTCCCGACCCGCACTCCGCAGCAGAGCATAGGGCCCCGCCCCGCCGCACAGCCTGGGAGCGCTAACCCGCACCTAGCGCTCGTGGGTACACCCTCACCGCCCCTATACCCAGGCAACCCACGGAAGCTGACGGAAGCTGGCATGCATAATAGGGTGGGATGAGGGAGGTCCACAGGGCAGACAGATTAGCAAGAGATGCTGGAGATGGGGCGGTAATAAATTACATTTCATTTGCTAAGATTTGCATATTTGCAGCATAGAGAAAAAGAATTCTATTAAATGTATTACAATGGTTAATTTTATATTGCAAATCACTGATGTTAGGTAAATCACTCAAACTATGTTTGAATTAAAAATACAGTTTCCAGAAAAGCTATGATGGCAGCAGAGCAGAGTGGTTGAGATCAGAATCATGGAGTCACACGTTCTGGGTTGAATCTGCCCCTGCCTCTTACTAGCTGTATGACTTTATTCATTTAAAGACTCAGTGCCTCAATTTCCTCTATAAAATGGGAGGAGAAGTATAGAATAGAGGAGTTAATATACACGAAGCAGTATTTAGATCAGCCCCTGACACAATAGCTATTACTAATCTAAGATTTAAATTTAATATTTTAATGTAAATTCTATATTTCGTTTAAATCTAACGAAGTAAAGCTAAAATTACTAATTTTTATAAGTTAGGAAGACAAAATCCAAATTGCTAAGAATTTAAAGTGGATTTAAATTCTGGTTTACATGGTGGGCGGGGACTAGCTTCCATGATCTATTTCAAATTTAACTTCAGGTTTTTAAATGAAATATATTTATTGTAACTTTCTTAATTTTTCAAATTAATAGCATGAAAAGAAGCAAGCTATTAAACAGCATATTTTGCAGCAATCCATTTTATTAAAAATTGTATAAATTTGGGGCTGGCCCTGTGGCCTAGCGGTTAAGTTCGGTGGGCTTGCTTTGGCAAATGGGTCTGGTTTCACAGCATGGACCTACACCACTCCTTGGTGGCCCTGCTGCAGCAGAGACCCACACACAAAGTAGAGGAGGACTGGCACAGAGGTTAGCTTGGGGCGAATCTTCCTCAAGCAAAAAGACTAAGATTGGCAACAAATGTTAGTTCAGGAAAAATCTTCCTCAGCAAAAAAATGAAAAAAAAATTCTATAAATTAGAAGAGTAATAGACATACAGCAAGAGGTTCATGGATGTACATATAACAGATGTTCCTAGGGTTTATCCTCAGAAGGTGGGATTACGGAGTGATTTCTGCTTTCCTTTGTGCTTTTGGGTATTTTTCTCTTTGTCTCTTTATAATGTTTATTTATATATATAAATAAATAGCTGTTGAATGAACAAATGAACATATATTAACCACATATTACTAGTAATTAGAAAAACTGTATATTAAAGGTTGAAATATATGTAGGAACAATTTCCCTTCATATTTGAAATAAAGGAAAGGTCAATTTGGTTCTATCTTAGATATCCCTCTTGTCTAGATGACTTAGTTTTTACAAAAGGCTTTCAAGATCCTCTTACTGAAAGTGCATGATTCATCAAACAGGACTTACTTATATAGTCATTGACTATTTGTGATAAATTCAGAATAAATCATTTCTCCCAAGGCTTAAAACTTCTGGAAAGAAAAAGTACCCTTCAAAACAAAAGACACATTTTAGAAGCTCCTAAAAATAACCTCTCAGTACCCTAAGAAACATCTCTGTTGCTTTTGACTCAGACTATGATTCAAGCTATTATTTAGCAAACCAGTTTGTAGCCAAAATATTTGTCTAAATTTTTATTACATGTATTGTAGAAGTTAGTCAGTGATTCAAATGACAAAAATTTACAGAAAGCTATGACCATTACATGTTCATTATTCACTATGATTCAAATCTAAAAGCAAGCCAATCTAAAAACTTTACATTTTACAGTGTTGCCAACTGAATCCTCAGGGATTTCATAAAAGTTTGATCTGAATTTTATTTTAAAAATATACTTAGCTATTTTAAAAACTATAGTTAAAAACATATACAATCAAAATGTGTTGGGCCAAATCTGAATACAATGGAGATCACTGAAGCATTAATTTGTGCTACTAGGTTTGTACATATCTCAGAATAAAGCTCCTGCCACCCCTATTTAATTAAAAATGTTATCATTTATACCACATATACTCATATGCATTAAAATATTTTCTGGTCAAAGTTAAATACAGAAATAAATTGTATGTTAAGCCTATTAAAAGACTGCGCTGACAAACATGCCTCTGATATCAAATATCTGTGTTCATTACGATCGACTTGTTTTTAGTAAATGTTCATAAATTAATGTTATAAATATGAACATATAGTTCATCTTAAAAAAAAAACCTCTGAACCTTCTGTAGCTTAAAAAAAAATTAATGACTAAAAGTAACTAATAGGAGTCTTAATGTCTTAAATCTTGCATTCCATTTTAACATAGACACGTTTGGCCTAATTTAAGACCTTTGATTTCAAAACCTGACAAGAAGAACATGGGCAACAATATTAACTAGTATAAAATGTGTTAAAATTAGTGCCCCTTTCAGTTATCTTAACTGATTCTTGAGCTTTGTCAATACTTAACTCTTTCTCTTTACTGGAGACCTCAGATATAGTAGAATAGAATAGATTTATGCCTACAAAGAGATGAACAAAAGTTTTCTTTAAAAATAATAATTATGGATTGAAAAAGCACATGCTTGTGTAAACCTAAGTTCTTCAGGTGTTAAGGCATCAAATAAAAGCTCAGACTCACTTAGAAATTTTCCAGTCTTTAGATTTACACTAGGTTATGGTATAACAAAAAAAGCATAAGAAGAGAATAAAATGGGTCAGATTTCCAAGGCAAATTGATTGTGAAGACCAATTCTCCCATCTTTTCTATACTTTTCATGGGACATGGGAAGGAGCTGAAATGTTGCAATGGCAATGGGATTTTCAGTGATGTATAAACTAAGTGGGAGATATATTCGGTCTTCTACAAGCCAGACTTATCTGTGGTGTTCTGTGTTACCCCAAGGGGCCAAAGTGTCTCAAAAGAAATGTACCCGGCACCAATAATAGAATCTTAATTAGTTTTTCTTCCTCCAATCTTTCTCCTCTCTAACCAACAAATATCAAAGTAGTTATTTACACGCCTCCTCAAGAATATTTCATGGCTTTCCACCACTAACAGTGGAATTGAGATGGTCTGGAGTTTAACCATGGAGTAAAAGGCTTCCTCCATGTATTAAGTTTCCTATGACTGCCATAACAAGTTACCATAAATTTAGTGGCTTAAAACAACAAAATTTATTATCTTATAGTTTTATAGTTCAGAAGTCCAAAATAGGTCTCACTTAGCTAAAATCAAGGTGTTTTTCAGGGCCGCACTGCTTTCTGGAGGTTCTAAAGGAGAAGCTGTTTACTTGCCCTTTCTAGCTTCTAGACACGAACTACGTTCAAGGTCTCCTTCCTCCATCTTCAAAGCCAGCAATGGAGGATTGAGTCCTCAATTTGCAGCATACTGACCTTGCTTATCTCTTTCTTTGACTCTAGTTCTTCTCTGCTTCCCTCTTTCACTTTTAAGGGCACTGGCCCACGTCAACAATCAAGAATAATCTCCCTATTTTCAAGTTACCTATTAGCAACCTTAATTCCTCCTGCAACCATAATTCCCCTTTGTTACTTAATCTAACATATTCACAGGTTCTGGGAATTAGGAAGTGGATATTTTTGGGGAGTCACTATTCTGCCTACCACACTACACTTTATCTTCAACTCTTTCAGAACCTGCATCCTAATGATAGTCCAATCAAACTAAACACTTAGCCATTTCTAAAGCTCACCTTAAACGTAGAGTTTTTTGCCTTTACTCTAATGTGATATGGTAGAAGGCTCCAGCATATGAAGAATGAACACTTAGGCTCAAAGTTCTGTCTCTTTCATTCTGTAGCTCTATGACTCTGGATAAGTCACTTAACTATATTCTAAGACTTGGCTACTCTTCCATCTGTAAAATGAGAATAACCATCTGTTTGACTTATTTGTATGGAGCTATCATAAGGATCAAACGTGTTAACTATGGGGGCCGGCCCAGTGGCCAAGTGGTTAAGTTTGTGTGTTTCGCTTTGGAGGCCCAGAGTTTTGCTGGTTCAGATCCTAGGCGTGGACCTAACACTGCTCATCAAACCATGCTGAGGCGGTGTCCCATACAGCAGAACCAGAAGGACCTACAACTAGAATATATAACTATGTACTGGGGGGCTTTGGGGAGAAGCAGAAAAAAAAAAAAGATTGGCAACAGATGTTAGCTCAGGTGCCAATCTTTAAAAACAACAACAAAAATGTAACTATGAACAAATTTTTTAAACTATGAAATACTTATTAAAAGTAAAGGATTATTAATTGCTCTATTTGTCCAAATCAAGGTTTAGCTTAAACATACATTTCCATGAAGTAATCTACTATCCTACCTAGAAATCAATTCACCCTCCTCTTCTCTTCATTGTTTCTACCTCTTTTACGGCAAAAACGCATTTTGTACTTCTGGGTGTACATCTCTTTTCCCATTCCTAACTATAAGCATCTTGAGGGAAGAGCCATACCTGATTTTATCTTGTATGTCTCACAGTGTGTAACACAATATTTTGCCCATAGTAAGTGTTCACTACATATTAGGGTTTTTTTCCTTAAAGATTGGAACCTGAGCTAACAACTGTTGCCAATCTTCTTCTTTCTTCTTTTCTTCTTCTTCTCAAAGCCCCCAGTACGTAGTTGTATATTGTAGTTGTAGGTCCTTCTTGTTGTGCTATGTGGGATGCTGCCTCAGCATGGCCTGATGAGCGGTGCCATCTCCGTGCCCAGGATCTGAACTGGTGAAACCCTGGGCCACTGAAGCAGAGCGCGCAAACTTAACCACTTGGCTACAGGCCGCCCCTAAATATTAGTTTAAGGAACAATTTAAAATTAATCTCAAAGGGCATCCAATGCAGACGCCCTCATGGAATAATAGAAGAGCAAATGCTGAATAATGAATATTATTGCAAAATATACATTCTACAGAGGAAATGGAATGCTTTAAATAAAAACCCTGGGCCCTATAGGTGAAAAAAATGTGATGCAGCCTTGGGACTAAGTTTCTGAGGTTAGGTAGCTGCACAGTAGAATCGCTTTAGGAGCTTACAGAGTTTTTAAAACACCACTAAGTCAGAATATCTAAGGATGAGGCCCAGGTATTGCTATGTGCTGCCAGAATTGAGAAACACCAAGTACTACTCTAACTTCTGCTGTCAAAGCTCTCACTGCACTGTGGTAGGGAGACCATTTTGAAATGTCTTTTAATAGAGTGCTGTACAGCCTGAAGTCCTGCTTATAGAAGAAAAAACTTACTTCTTCCTGTCAAAAAGCTTCCTAGTGAGACAGCCCTTATGGCTTAGTGGTTAAAGTTTGGCATGCTCTGCTTCAGCGGCCCAGGGCAGTTCCCAGATGCAGAACCACACCACTTGTCTATCAGTAGCCATGCAGTGGGGACAGCTCACATAGAGGAACTAGAACTGAGAATGAGAATATACAACTATGTACTGGGGCTTTGGGGAGGGAAAAAAAAAAGAGAGAGGAAGACTGGCAACAGATGTTAGCTCAGGGTGAATCTTTCCCAGCAAAATAAAAAAAGCTTCCTAGTTATGTATTAGCAATTAACATGAGAAAAAATTAGGACTAATAAATATACAGAAAATGTCTTACTACATTAAGGAATCAAATAAATAGAAATAAAAATATTATTTTCATCTATTAAATAGGCAATGATATTTTAAAATAATACAGTGGGTAAGAATGCATGAAAACAGGCAGTAGGTTTCAAAAGTCCTTTAAATGCTTACACTGAAGTCAAGTTAAAAGAAATTATCCTATGTACAATCAGATAGATGCAAAGATTTATATTCAAAGATACTCAGTATTGTTTACACTAGTGAAATGTCAGAAACAACTTCAATGATCGATAACAACAGCTTGATTAGTTATATTTTTGGTACACTTAAAGATGATTAAAATTATGTCAGAGATATGGCTGCATAAAAAGGGATAAAATATTTAGGGATAAATTTAACCAAGGAGGTGAAAGATCTGTACACAGAAAACTGTAAGACACTGATGAAAGAAATTGAAGACAACACATATAAATGGAAAGATATTCCATGTTCATGGATTGGAAGAATTAATATTGTCAAAATGTCCATATTGCCCAAAGCAACCTACAGATTCAATGCAATTCTTATCAAAATTCCAATGGCATTTTTCACAAAAATAGAGCAAACAATCCTAAACTTTGTATGGAACTACAAAAAGCCGCAGACAGCCAAAGCAATCCTGAGAAAAAAGAACAAAGCTGGAGGCATCATATTTCCTGATTTTAAACTATATTACAAAGCTATAGTAATCAAAACAATATGGTATTGGCATAAAAACAAACACACTGATCAACGGAACAGAACAGAGAGCTCAGAAATAAACCCACATACATATGGCCAATCAATTTATGACAAAGTAGCCAAAAACAATGGAGAAAGGACAGTCTCTTCAATAAATGGTGCTGGGAAAACTTCACAGCCACATGCAAAAGAATGAAACTGGACCCTATCCTACATCATACACAAAAATCAACTTAAAATGGAGTAAAGACCTAAATTTAAGATATGGAACCATAAAAGTCCTAGAAGAAAATACTGGGGGTAAGCACCCTGACAACAGTCTTGGCAATAATTTTTTGTATTCGACACCAAAAACAAAGGCAACAAAAGCAAAAAATAAACAAATGGGACTACATCAAACTAAAAAGCTTCTACACAGCAAAAGAAAGTATCAACAAAATGAAAAAACAACCTATGGAATGGGAGAAAATATTTGCAAATATATATCTGATAAGAGGTTAATATTTGAAATATATAAAGAACTCACACAACTCAAGAGTAAAACCACAAACAATCTGATCAAAAAATGGGCAAAGGAAGTAAATACACAGTTTTCCAAAGAAGACATCCAAATGGCCAGCAGGTAAATGAAAAGATACTCAACATCACTAAACGTCAGGGAAATACAAATCAAAAGCACAATGATATCACCTCACATCTGTTAGGATGGTTGTCATCAAAAAGAGATAACAAGTGTTGGGGAGGATGTAGTGAAAAGGGAACCCTTGGGCACTGTTGGTGGGGATGTAAACTGGTGCAGTTACTATGGAAAACAGTATGAAGGTACCTCAAGAAATCTAAAACAAAACTACCAAATGATTCAGCAATCCCACTTTTGGGTATACATCCAAAGGAAATGAAAACAGGATATGGAAGAGATATCTGCACTTGCATGTTCACTGCAGCATTAATCATAGTAACCAAGATATGGAAGGAACCTAAAGGTCCATCAACAGATGAATGGATACAGACAATACAGTATATATACACAATGGAATATTATTCTGCCATGAGAAGGAAGGAAATCTTGCCATTTGTGAACACGTGGATGGACTCTGAGGGCATTATGCTAAATGAGATAAGCCAGACAGAGAAAAGACAAACACTGCATGGTATCACTTATATGTGGAATCTAAATAAAAAGCCAAACTCACAGAAATAAAAGATAAAAATAAAATAATGTCATAGAAGATAACTATATGACATATAAAAATATAATTCATGTAATATAAGCAAAATGCTGAATACTGTATGCTTAACATGATACCAACTAGCTTTTTTAAAAAAAAAAATGAATTATATATGTGTACAGAGAACACTAGAAAGAGATAAGCAAAATATCAAGTGCCCTCCCTGGGTTTAGGATTACAGAAATTCTAATTTTTCTGAATTTTATAAAATTTCTACAACCTAACATAACAAAAATATTTCTGTAATTTTTTTTTCAAAAGTTAAGTACTTCTAAGTTGGACATGATTGAAATCACAACATTTGAAGGAGAGAGAAATTAACATTTATTTTTTATCTAATCTGTGGCCAAAGGCAGATTCAGATTTGGGTTGCACCAAGAGCATATCTAAATTGTGGAGGTGTCTTCCTTAAGGAAAATATAAACTAATTAAAAAATTGCTAGGGCTGCTGCAAAAGGGCCTAGGAAGGCCCCATGCAGTTAGGTGCATTAAACTTCATTAGTTTCATGATAAATCTGCTCTTAAACCAGTAGTAGAAACTATATTAGGCAAATATATATAACCTCATCTAACTCTAATAAAACGTGTACAGATTTAAAAAAGATCACTATTCACACACATGGAGACCTGCAGCTCAAAGAAATTTAAAAACTCATCCAAGTCCACGCAACAGTGAAGTGGCAGTCTGCCTCCTAAGCCCGTGTGGATCAAAACCGCCTTGCCCTCCAGGTCTCAAGAATACATCCCTACCTAAGTTAGATCTAAGGATGTTATCTCCCAGGGCAGCTTGCACTTCTCCTGCAGAGCCTCATGCCTCATAAAAAGTAACTGCTCAATTATTATCATCCTGATGATTACTGCAGCCCCTGGCTCTGCAGTAGTGGGTCTTCAATAAATAATAATTGAATCTATGCATTTTTTATACTCAGAATAAGTGAAAACAAGAAAATTCAAAATGCTTTGAAAATGCCCATTTGGAATCCACAATAAATCCTCTTTACCCATAAGTTTTTATCAGTGAGTAAAACAGATTTCTCTGGAAAATATCTAGAACAAAATTTCTTTAAATGCAAGAGACATTTTTATGTTAATTTAGATAAATAACTGAAGAAACAGGTTGTTTTATGGGGATGTGGCAAATACAAGGTAATGCCTGGTAGTGGACACATCAATAAAGGCAAAAGAAATAAGAAAAATTGTGAAAAACTCAATAATAGCTACTCTGAGTTAATTCTGCTTCGCTGCCCTTGCATTATGTTAAATACATTAAATATGTATTAGGTTAAACATGCCCTGGTATTACTCTAGTGAATATACTACATTACATGGTAAAAAGGACTTGGCAGATGTAATTAAGGTTATTAATTAGCAGACTTTAAAATAGAGAGATTATTCTGGGTGGGCCCAACATAATCACATGAGCCCTTAAAAGCTTCAAACCATTCACTGACTTCCCAATGAAATTAGAATAAATTTCAAATTCTCTACCTTGGTTTACAAAACTGCATAATCTAGCTCCTGTTCCCACTGCTCCTCTCCTCCCACCCCGCCCCCCCCAACCCCTCTCTCTTATGCCTTTGCACTGCCTTTCCTTCAGCCTCCAGAACTCTGCTCCCAAATCTTCAAATGACTGCTCCATCACATCGTTCAGGTCTTGGCATAAATGTCACATCTACAAGGAGATCTTCCATGATCACCTGATCAACACTGGTACTGTCTTTAAACTTTCTATCACATCACGCTATTTTGTCCTCCAATCATTTAAGATCTGAAAGGCTCTATCTATGTATCTATTTACTTAATTTTCTGTCTCCCTCATCATTGCTTCCCAAACTGGAATATAAATTCCATGAGGACAGGAACCTAGATTCTTGTGCACTGCTGTCTCCTTCATACCTAGAACAGTGCTTGGTAAGCATTCAATATATATGGTTAAATGTACGAATGTAGATGATATAAAGATGAACAAGACATCAACCTACAATCTACTAGGGGACCTAAAACATTTACAACAAAAGCTTTAATACAAAGCAACACGTGTGTCAAAGGATGAGATATTAGATCATTTACAGCTAGGTAATTCAGAAAGATTTCAGAGAAAAAGCAGCAACAGAACTAGCATTAAAAGATGTTTAGGAATTTTTCAGGGCAGATTTTGATCACATCTGTTAGGTTTAAAAATTTAGACTTTATCTTACAGGCAATGAAAAACATAGATGTTTCAAATAAGGAAGGATACATGATTAGAGCAAGATCCACAAAAACGAACAGGACTAGTTTCCACTCAAGAAGAGCAATAATCAGAAATCACATGCATACTACTACTAATTTACAGTTCAATTTAATGGCCAAAGACTTTTTCACTTGGAAAATATGATGGCAGGAAAAAACGCTAAGTTTTATACTCTGTAAGGAATCTAATTTTGTTTTATTTGGTGTTATTTTGGCCACTTTGACAATACAGTTATTTATTAATTTTATGTTGCTAATCAAAAAAAAATCACCTTTGCCAATCATTCTACCCAATTAATAAAATATTCAAATGTTTGCGTATAAGTAAAGGAAATTTTTTTCTTAAGTTCTTAACATGCCCTAATCCGGTAAAGTTCCAGTTTTAGAGCATCCAATGTTTTAAACTATCCTTCTCCTAGGGAAAAAATTATTAATTTTTTAAAACTAAACTTTTAAAACAAGATTTTCTGCTTGGTTTTTTACACAAATGTCTTATTTAATGTTTTTAACTTTGATCTTTACTGAAAACCTAAAACAGCTATAAGATTGCTCCCAAAGGTACAATTTACAATATAAACTTATAAATCCTATTCATAAGGATAACATTGTAACACTAGAGAGCTCTGTGACTTAAGGTCACCAAACAGCACCAAATGTTTACAGCATACACTGAGAATTCAAGAAACAGGAGCACGGAGAATGAGTTTTTTAAAAAAATCTTTCTCCCAGGAAAACGCGATTAATAATTACCATCACTTAACATTGAAAATATCATAAAACCTGGATTACTTGATGACTCATTTATCAATTTGTAACACACAAATTAGCCTGTGAAATACATCAGATTGATAAGAAAAAAAACAATTTTAATTGATGTTAAAAATAAAATTTGGCGTACAGGAAAGAATAAATATATGGCCTAATAAGGTGTTTACCTTACTTATTAGAATATTAAACCAAATCCTTGGGTCAAGACTTTTATTCTCATACCAATATCTCCAAATTATTACCTTGGATGAGAAAATAATCACTTTTTCAACATCCTGTATACCAGTTGCAGATGGTATTGCCTAATTCTATACCATTTTCTTCCTTTTTGAATGTCTTCCCCCCCTCTTGCTTTATGCTGAATTTTGAACATATAAGGCAAGGTATAGACTATAAAATTATTTCACTTCTGGGTCTGAAGATAAATGTTTGCTATTATAGGCTAAATAATCCAAACTTATTAGGTAAAATGAAAAAAAAAATCTACCTAGCATTACTGGACTGTGTCAATCAAATTAGAAACCTCTGGGTCACCTGGACTACCCCCAATAGGACCTGATATAGGGATTCATTTTAAGGATGGGGAGAAAGAGTCACCTAATAAAAGAGTTCAAAATGAACACCTATTATTATGTTCTAAGAGTTGGAAGAGAAGAAGGAAGACCAAGGCAAACTAATAAACATAATTCTCTCTTTCAATATAGAGTAACATTTTTAAAACTAAAACTTCATATTTACTTTGTAAATGTTTTTAAGCTTTCTTTGCCAAGTCCTCCAAGATTGGGGAGAATTATCTGAAGTGTCACGGTGCTTTTATAGAAGCAAAAAGTAAGATTTCTTAAGAACTGGACTAAATTTCCTTTCATATTCAAATACCAGCAATCAATAAGCACCTTGATCCCAAACCAACTTGTACCTAACACAATATAACGATTAAGGCATTTTCTTAATCTTTTCCCAAAGAAGGTCTGCTATTTAATTCAAATAAATAGTTAGATCTGCTCAATAAAACACCTGGGACTTTCATAGAGTTTTTTCTTTTTTGGTGAGGAAGATTGTCCCTGAGCTAACATCTGTGCCAATCTTCCTCTGTTTTGTACATGAGACGCCACCATAGCATGGCTTGATGAGTGGTGTGTAGGTCCACACCTAGGATCCGAACCTGCAAACCCCATGCTGCCAAAGTGGAGCACATGAACTTAAGCACTACACCACCAGGCGAGTCCCGAGACGAGATCTTTCTGATACTTGTTCTTCTATAATAGAAAACACAAAGTTCTTTTAAAAGAAGAAAAAAAGTCTCCTATGCAGTGATAAGACAAATGGACAACTGGGCTAGATTTATCAACCATTTATTTTACACAGTTTATGTAAAATTTTATTTGCCTGGAAGCTAGGAGGATTGATCCTCCATCCCCTGCCCCAGCACTTCTTTTGCAATAGTTTTTTTGTCTAATGCTACTTTGGTTATTAAGAACACTAAGCTGCTTGAAATGTTTGAAAACATACTCAAGAAACTTAACAGTGGTTTCCTCTACGGAGTAGAATAGAGTGGTACTTTTTTTACTGTTTAAATTTTTAACAGTGATCTATACTACTTTTACATTAACAACAACAAAAAAACCACCCAGCACTAAGCTATACTTAAAAAAGTAATCCATAATTGCCAGCTTCCAGAAAGACCTTTCAAGATTACTATCTTCTACATTTCATAGTATTCAATTGGTAACAAAAGTCCAAGCTCATTAGCACTACATGTAAGGTCCTTTATGACCTGAGCCCTTCATACTTCTCCACCCTTACCCAGCGCTATCCAACTGCTCCACCTGTACTCCAACCACTTGGACTCCTGTGCATTCACCACCAACTCACTGTACTCACTATTTCGTCTCCTGGAAGGTTCTCACAACCACTTTTTCACCCAGCTAACGCTGACCCATTTTTTTAGGACTCAGTTTAGATGACATCTCCCAAAAACTTTCTCTAACTCCTCTTGCCCGAGTGAGATCCCCTCTCCCGCTATATGCTTCCAGAAGTTCCTGAGCTTAGCAGCTATCTCATTTATACACTTGGGATTACTTATTTAGTGATCTTTCTCATAAGCTCCTTGAGGACAAGACTCTTATCTTGTATGTTATCACTGTATGCTCTACAGCCAGTATTCTGCCTGGTCCAAAGTAGTTACTCAAATATTTGTGGAATATGAATGAACTACCTCTCATACATCAAGATCCAACTCTGTGAAGCTGTCTCTAACTATCCGAAGTAATCAGAAGTTTTTCCCTCTATGCTCCTGTAGTACTTAAATCAATTATCAACTCAACTTGGATCTACTTCCCCCCATTAGACTGTGAGCTGAACAAGGAGCTGTCTTCATCTTCCTAAATACACAAGCACTGTCCCAGGTATCTATTTATTTATCTAAATATTTAGAGAGTGAAGTGAGAGTGACTAGTCCTTAAAAAGTACAAGGGATGGGGCCGGCCCTATGGCCGAGTGGTTAAGTTCGCACGCTCCGCGGTGGCCCAGGGTTTCACCGGTACGGATCCTGGGTGCAGACATGGCACTGCTCATCAAGCCATGCTGAGACGGCATCCCACATGCCACAACTAGAACGACCCACAACTAAAAATATACAACTATGTACTGGGGGCCTTTGGGGAGAAAAAGGAAAAAACAAAATCTTAATTAAAAAAAAAAAAGTACAAGTGAAAAAAGAAGCATAGGATAGCCTGCTCATTTCTTATTTATTTCTCCATCTTTACTAATACGAGACCATAAAACTCTAAAAACATTTTGTGCTTGCTTTAGGATTAGGGATAGGGAGCCATTAAAAGACTAAACCATTCCTCACACAGCTCCTTATCCCAACTTCATGAAACTTCTTTCTTTTTCATCCAAATTCTATTTTCACTTCTAACAACTACGTCCTTGATCCCATAAAACTAGAGCCCTAACAGTAGCTTAGAAGTAAGGAAGTCTCACCCTAATAGAGGCAGTGATGATATGGTAAGGAGGGGAAACTTTTACTTCAGGGCAACAAGGAGAGACGAAATGTTCCTGACATCCCAAAGTGAAAAGCTAAATGCATTTTCCTCTAGAAATAGTGTTATTCAATATTATACATGGTAGTTATGGGAGTTAATACTACATATGGATTAAATGGTCTGTGGGTAGGGCTGGGGCCATAAACATTATAATCAACACTATTCCTATGAGAGCCATACCAGATGTTTGGCTTTTTGTACTAGATATTGCTCTCTTCCTATTCCTCCCTCTGACAAAAGAAAATCTAAATTTCATAACAGGTTTGGCATAGTGTTTAACATATTTAATATAAGAACATACAAATTTATGTAACTCACATAAACAGTACACTTTAGTACTACTGTTCTGAAAATACAAGAGACTAATGTAACAATAAATTAATCAACTAACTCCCCTATAACTTCAAGCTCTTCAATGAATATCCTCTTCACCTATTTATCTTAGTTGAAATCTGATGACACCACTTTCCTTGCAATTTTCTCAATGGGAGACCTTTTCCCTCTCATACACCATGTACTTACTTTAGGCCAGCAGATAGGAATGGTGGGTGTTGAAGGGGCCAGAGGAAGGGAAGGATGTACTCCTTGCATCCAATTACCACTTCCAAACCATTTTTCCTACTTCTTTAAACACTTAAGCTCTTTTGACACACTATTCAGCTATGCATCTACTATTGACCCCAGCACTCTTCTCCTTTCTTAACCCACATCCCTCTCAGTGACTTCCAACTCTGTGGATTACTCACTTTCTTAACTTCTTCACCTCCAAATATCCACACCCACAACCACATTCAGGTCCTTGTCATCATCAATAACTGTACTAACTCCAAAATCTTAATCATAAATCTCAATTACAAAAGTTCCAGTTTCCAAAGCACAACTCCTGTCCCTCTAGTTCACTCCACTATCTCCAAATGCAACGTTCTTTTACTTCACTGAGTTCCTCAATCTAATGTTCTCATCATTTTTCACTATCCATTACTTTCATCTTTACTTTCCTCCATAGACTCAACAATAACCACTCCCTTTCAGTCATTCAAACCCCTCATTTCTCTCTCCCTCTATTATATTTACCTAGTAAAATCCCAACTCTGGCTGAAACGAAATATTCCGCTTCTGCATGCCTGCATCAGAGGAGCTTATTATGCAGAAAAGCTGATTTTTATGTGAAAAACCAGATAATAGGGCTGGCTGGTTTCACTTTAAATTCACAACTATACACACAAAAGGATATTCAACACTGGCAGGACTACTAAGTTTCCTAGAAAGTTTGCTTTCCCACTTTCTGAGTTAATTTCTTCATACCTGTTTTCCTCCTCAAACCTATAACACCTATTTTCCTACCTATGCCACTCTCAATTGAAGATCTACTTCATTCCATTAGAGAGAAATTCCCTCAAATTTCCCTAATAAGCCCACACTGCTTCCTTTTCATTAAAATGTGCAGCCCTGCTGCTATCAAAGACCAATACCCACACTTGGGCAATGGAGCCCAGCTACTCTTGTCTTTTCAAGAAGTCACCCTTGATTAGCCCCTGTCTCTCCTGTACAATCAATTTCTCCTCTTCTACTGGATCATTCTCATGAACATACAAGCATGCTCTAATATCACTTATCTTTACAAATCCCTTTCTTGACCTTATCCCCCAACACACACCAGATATGACCCCATTTCTCAGTTCTACTCATAGCAAAACTTCTTGATCTAGTGGCTTTCATTCCCCGGCTCTATTTTCTCACCTCTAATTCACTCTTTAACCTACCCTCATCCTAAACAATTCCCTGAAGCTCAACTATCAAGGTCACCAGTGATTACCATGTGGCCAAATTCCATCCTCTCATCTTAGTACAATCTCTTAGTAACATTAGACAAAGCTGATCACTCTCTGCTACCTGAAATAGACATCTTCTCTTGGCCTCCAAGACATATTCTCCTGGTTTTCCTCCTCCTTCTAACTTCCTTGAATGGCTCTGCCTCTTCACTAGTCTTCTAAAGATAGAGAGCCTCAGGGCTCGTTCTAGGGCTGCTTTCTCTCTTTGCTGTTTCCTCCTTGTTCTAAGACTTTAACCATCATCTTTATGATCTAAATCTCCAATTTATATCTCCATCCTAACCCTCTCCTCTGAATATCTGTCTGATATTTCATCTGGATGTCTGGGACATAACCTAAACAGACTCTTGACCCATAAATCTCTCTGCCACCTCCCCAACAGACTTAAATCTTCAAATTCTTACTCCTCTAAAGATTACCCTCAAACATAACACATGGGCAATTTTTTCTCTCTGTTTTATCTTATAGTGGCAGCCTTATTCTTTCTTCTATACTATTCCAGCAGCATAAATATGCCCGCACCTTAAATTCCTGCAGATTATAGTCAGAATTCATTATTTTGTGAATGAAAGATGCCCTATATCCACTCAGATTTCTGGATGACACCTGGATCCAATGGCTAAAGTAACATCTACAGATGAAGTAGCCAAGATTTCAGCATCCTGTTAAAGCTAAAGGATGTCTTCTACAATTTCTAAGAGGAAGCTAGCGTTAGCATCTTTAGATATTCCCAGTTTATATGAGTTTTCTTCTCATCAGACATCAAACATAATAAAAAATAAATCACTGCAAAAAGCTTGGCAATCAAACAAGCATTTTCTTGAGCAGTGCATAAATAATAGAAAGGTATGTAGCATTCTGAAAGCCTTAGGCTTTTTGCATAAATTCACCTTGAGATTACCACAAACACCAAATATAAGAATGCTGATCCAATCCTTATTTAAATGGGGAGGGGAAGGGCTATGGTTGGGAGGTCTCAAAACCACCTTCCAAAATTATCTCCAATGGTCTTTAAATTCTGGTATTCAAGCCTTTGTATAGTGCTCTCCCATGCTAAATAGAGCTGACCTGTGTGACCAATAAGATATTACAGATGTGTGTGACTTTTGAGGCTAGGTCATAAAAAACATTGTAGCTTCCATCTTGGTCTCTTGGGATTGCTCACTCGGGAGCCAGCTGCTGCGGTATAAGGATACTTAGGTAAACCTACGGAAAGGCCAACATGGGGCCCAAATCAGCACCAACTTGCCAGCCAAATAAGTGAGCAAGTGACCTTGGAAGCAGATCCTCAAGCCCCAGTCAGGTCAATAAATGTTGCTCATGTAGACAGGGAATAAGCAAAATATACAGATTCTCTCACTTTATTGTAATCTACAATGGAAAGTCCTCATAACCACCTTCTTGTGTGGCTAGCAAATGAGCTGCCCGAACCAGATTTTTCCAAATTACCTTTAATCATGGGACCACTTTTGTTAAACTCCTAACCAATAGGATTTCCACACTGAAGTACTAGATAATCAGACTTAGATAGAAAGCTGTTTATCCTCTTCCTGTATCTACTTTATAATTTTTGAAGTAAAAAACTGTTCTGGAGCTTGAATAAGAGTTATCATTATGACTTCAAATTCTTAAGTACGTCATGTTCCAGAATGCTCATTTTTGATGAAAACACAAATAAGACTCCACTATAAGAGTAAATATATTTGCCCTCCTAAAGAATATCCACAGCCATGTTTGTGAAATTCTGGGTTTCTGTGGACTATAGTTTGAAAGGTCAAACAAGAAACTGGTAACTGTAATTGCCTCTGCAGCGGGGATGTGGGTGGCTGAGGGACAGGGTAGGAGATTTATTTTCATTTCACACACACTCTCTTGTTCTGTTTGAAATGTGTGCTACATGCATGTAATATCTGCTCAAAGATATAACACTTTAAAGTCTCTTTTCCTGACAAAGCTGCATTTTTCATGTTTAAAACAAGAGAGACCTAAAACAATTTTAGTACTTATTCAAAACCATACCAAGTATGACATTATCTCTGTATCTTATTAGTGCCTACATTTAAGTTTGAGGCCAAGAAGCAAGTTACGTGTTACAACTCTGAATATCCTCTGAAGGATATGACAAGACGATATGACAGAAAACAATTTGGCTTTTTTTTTTTTGGCTAAGGAAGATTTGTCCTGAGCTAACACCCAGTGCCAATCTTCCCCTTTTGTATGTGAGCCGCCACTACAGCATGGCCACTGACAGATGAGTGGTGTAGGTCCATGACCAGGAACCAAGCCTGAGATGCCAAAGCAGAGCATGATGAACTTAACCACTAGGCCACCAGGGCTGGCCCACAACCTAGCTTTGACAACATAAAAGTAGAATATGATTTTTAAAATTTTGTATACACATCAGCTTTAGAAAAGTTACCTGAGATAGTTGCTCACTATGTCACTCCAAAAAATATTGGAAAAAAAGCATAGTTAAAACATAGCATGTCCTAATTTTGCAGACATAAAAGCTAAATCACAAAAAGGTTAAGTGATTTGTCCTGAGCTAGTTAAAGGCAGAGCCAAAGACTTGAATCCAGCTTTCATTTTCCATTGAACCAAAGTCAACTATTTCTAATTTAGAAATCAAAATAAATTTAACTTTAATAGAGAGATGTCTTCCTATACCTTAATGATAATAAAAAACAGACAAATACAATGAGGATATGTAAGCCAGGTATGAAGAAAATCACATAAAATACCCTAATTAAATTAAAAGCTGACTACAGGAAACACAAGTAAGAAAACCAGAAGCCTCCACTATTAGGTTTACAGAAGGCCTTCAGCAACTTCATTAAGAACCAATTAAAAGCCAAATAAAAGATCTTAATTTGCAACTCGGTAACGCTATGATAGATTAGGAATAGAATTAAAAAAATCAGAATAATCTATTTTTTTAAGGCATATAAAGCAATATATCAAACACTGGTTACAGAAGATGAAAAGAACTCTTTTTCCCATTCAGCTATTCTTTTCGATTCCTTTCATTTAACATTTTGGCAAGAAAACTGTTGTGGTTCAAAGCCAGTCCTCAAGGTCCTAATAATAATATTTAATTAGCAGGCTGTTATCTGAAATGAGATGCAAACTTTTTGTCAAAGACCTAATTCTACACTAAATCAAGAATCTTATTAGTCCAATATAAATTAATAGGAAATCACAGTATGTGGCAAATCATCATAAAATATCATTAAGTTGTGGAAAAAAAATCCTACCAATATGTACTTCCAAAAGATAGCATGTAAATTCTTCTATGAAAGTGAAGTAATAATTGGATTTTAAAGCTGGCATAATCCATTATATTGGTACTACATAACTGATTTTTCTCCCATATGACTTATGGTTTTTCAGTAGGCATTAAATTTCTGTGAAAATTCATAACTTAGTTTCAATTGAGATCCAACTCAGTAATTCAACAGAATATAGGTGAATTTCAATCAAATGAGCACAATAATTAAAATACATTTGTAGATTTTGTCCAGGGTGACATATTTTCCTTTAAGTTTATTTTCTTAACTGATGGCTAATATCATCTTTCAGTGATCCTAATATGTAAATTGATGTTTGTTAAAGAAGGCAAAGGAAAAACTCTTGTGTTAGAACTAAGAAGCCATTGAAGAAATGCTATTGAAATATTATAAAATATATGAGAGTGTCTGAAATGAAACTATGGCAAAGACAAAGAGAGAAGAAATGAAAGAATGACTAGAATGAGAAGTTTACAATGCCATACACCTAATTAAACAGAGGTAATAAAATCAAACTCTAATGAACATGGAAGAGCATCAGGGGAAATGTATGTTACACTTGTGAGGCAAGCATTGCAAAGTTTTGGAAACAAGTTTATAATAAGCACGTTGACTAAACAGGCCAAATGTTACTCCAGTAGAACAGTATCCTTCACCCACTGTCTGAGGTACTTACTCTAACATAAGAGCTGTTTTACAGGGGACAGTATTGAAGTAAAACTCTTTAGAAAATATATATGAGAGTCCAATTTAGGAACAACACAGACATTTACAACTGCTGAGACTGATTCACAACTAAATCTAGTCACAGCCAAACTTTAAAGAAATGAAACACTAGACTCACAAATTGAATTTAGGAAGTATAAAATTAATTGCATTTGTAATAAATATATGGATAATCAAGATGCATTACTATTTTATCTGATCTTAATAGTTACTGATAAATCATCATCTCAGCTATGCCTGGTATAGCTAATAGGATCATAGGGCTGAAAAGAACCTCAGAAACTCAAGAGAGAGAGATGAGATTTTCGTTCAGTATTATCTTTAGGCAAGTCGAGTTATCCATCTTCCTTGAGGCTCTGTTTTCACGTGTTTAAAATGGTAGATGGGTAGGAAGGGAGGACACGTGAGAGACTTGATATCTAGGACTCTTCTAGTTCTAAAGTTCTCTGTCACCTCATTTCATCTTTCAGTTTTGTGAAGGAAAGTCAGCAAACCTAAAACAAAGCACTGCTTAAATCTAACATAGCAAAAAAGTGAAGGAACTATAATTAACAAGAATCTTCAACTTAGCATTTTCTTTTAGCAGAGAGAAAAAAAAGAACCACGTAAACAAATATAAGAATTCTAGGTTTCCTTAAAAAAAACTGCTTTTGTATTTTGCTGACACATCGATGTAAACACAAAATGATGGATAGCATTTAATGCTAACAGCTGTGATTAACATCAAGTCAAACGTCTTTAAAATAAAAATATATTGGTAGGGGCAGGCCCCGTGGCTTAGTGGTTAAGTTCAGCACATTCCACTTTGGCGGCCCAGGTCTGCGGGTTTGGATCTCAGGCACAAATCTATACAACTCGTCAGCCATGCTGTGGCAGCAAACCCTATACAAAATAGAGGGAGAGTGGCACAGATGTTAGCTCGGGGCTAATCTTACTCAAACCAAAAAAAAGAGGAAGAGGGGCCAGTCCCGTGGCAAAGTGGTTAAGTTCATGCTCTGCTTTGGTGGCCCAGGGTTTCACCGGTTTGGATCCTGGCCACTCATCCGGCCATGCTGAGGCAGCATCCCCCATAGCACAACTAGAAGGACTTACAGCTGGAATGCGCAGCTATGTAATGGGGAGCTTTGGAGAGAAAGAAAAAAAAAATTATTGGCAACAGATGTTAGCTCAGGTGCCAATCTTAAATAAATAAATAAAAAGAGGAAGATCGGCAATAGATGTTAGCTCAGGACAAATCTTCCTCAGTAAAAAAAAAAATATATGTTTTATAGATATAATATATATATATAATATACATATAGGTCTGATATACTAAATTTTCAACATCCTCCACCCGCAGAAGAATGTCAATTTATGTAAAAACTAGTACAGTTTTGTTTGCCTAGTAGAATTTCTAACCTGTGTGTTTGACCTATTTAATAGATTTAATCTCAGAAATCAAATGCAAATTACAATATTTTAAATAGATGTGAGTAAAAAGATTCAAAAATCATCTTCTGGCCGAGATATACCAAAAAGCATTAAAAATACCTAAAAACACAACATCCACATGGCATACAGAGAGCTGTCACATTAATTATGGAAACAAACCCCACTTCAAACAAAAATACTAAAAGACAAATTTGCTTGCAGCCTCTCCTCAGCTCAGTGCCTTCTTCCTTTCTTTCATACATTTCCACTTCAAAAATGTTCACATTATATTCTCTTTGCTCACAAGAAAGACAATTCTTACCCCAATGCATTATCCACATACTACAAGTATTTCTGACTTCTCTAGTCAATTAAAATATCCTCTGTCCTCTTTGGGGCTTTGCAAAGTTAACAGCAACTGACATGATAACACATGCTAAAGTATTACAAGGCAACCACAGCTTAATGTTTACCTTTCCAAGGTACCTCATTTGTACCATAAAAGGGTCCTTAACATACAGGCATGACTAATGTGGAAATGTTAAGTCCTCCTTGAACAAGTTAGTCAAAGAACTATTTAGACTTCTGCTTGTAGAAATAGCAGACTAGGCAATTCAGACCATCTATCCTTTGAAGTCAACTTTAAAAGCTAGATAATACATGAAAATAATCTTCTCAAAAGCATCAAATAACTACCAAGATAGTGAGGAATGAATAACCAACTCAAATCCCCCAGAAGTCAAAACCCAGAGAGGTGAGCTGAGCTTTTGTCTTTTGTGGGTCTGCCAACAAAGCATCAGCATTTAAGAGGCTGAACTTCGTGATTTGTTGCCTGCTTCGCAGGACTGGGGGACATAAGTCAGAGTTGGGACACACAAAGGGCGGGGATTGCAGCAAAAACACACTTGGCTTTGGGCTGGGACTCCAAAGGGATGCATCCTAAGGAGAGTAAGAGGCAACCAGAGGGAGGCCCAGAAAAGTTACAGATTTGAAACTGGATTAAGATGGTCTCAGACTCCCAAGCACTTGGCAAGTGTAAATGGCAATCTTCTCTAGAGAAAAATTAACTTCATTTTATACATCAAATTATTTCTACAACAGACAAGAGAATTAGGCCCACAGAGACTTGACAATATTGGAATTAACAGACACAGACTGCAAAGTAACTATGCTTATACATTCAAGGGGATAAAAGTCAGCTCAACTACTTTTGCTTGGGACTGAAAACATAAAAAGTGACATGGTAGATCTCAAAAAGAATAAAAAATTCTAGTACTGAAAAATAAAATAACCTAAATTAAGAACTTATTGGATAAGTTAAAAGCAGATTATATATATGTGAAAAAATTTTGAACTTTGAAGATAGGTCAGACCAAGCTATCCAGAATGATACCTAGAGAGACAAAAAGAAGGAAAAGAACAGAAAAGGGAGGAGGAGACAGAATAAGAAGGCCTAACGTATTAAACAGAAGTCCCAAAAGGACAGGAGAAAGAATACAGAGCAAAGGAAATATCTGAATAAGGGCTAAGAAATTTCCATGACTGATAAGACAGCGATCCACACACTCACGAAGCCCAAAGAATCCAATGCCTAATCACAGCATAGTAAAACAACAGAAAATCAAAGACAAAGATGAAAATCTTAAAAGCTGCCAAAGGAAAATGATAGGTTATTTTAAAAAGAAAAAGAGACATAAAATGCTGAGGTCTCAACAGCAGTGGAATGTGCTGAAATAAAGTAACTGCCAACCTAGAATTCTGTACCTAGCAAAAATATGCTTCAAAAGTGAGGTAGATATCTTCAGGCAAACAGACTAAAAGAAATTATAAAGGGTGTGTTTCAGATTCTTCAAGATCAAGGAAAACGATCCTAAGTGGAAGACCATAGGAAACATAAGAACACGGTAAATACATGCATTAACCTAAACTGAGTATTGATAATATAAAACAATAACAACAACAATAATGAAGAGAAAGAGAAAAATAAGAATGAATTAAAATGCACATCAAGAATACTATATAAGTAGGGCTGTGAGTAAATAGAATTAAAGTGTATCATCTGGGAAGAGGATAAAGGTATCAATTAACACTAGAGTTTATAAGATGCATATTGTAATTTCTAGAGTAACTAGTAAAAGAAGAGAAAAAGAGGTCATAACTTTCAAATAAGGGGAAAAATCTGAATGATAAAATAGCCAACTCATCTAAATGATAAAGCAGAGAAAAGGGTACAATTAACAAATAGGGCAGACATAAAGTACACAGTAAGATGGGAGATTTAAACCTAACATGTCACACACAGACACACCTAAAACATAGGAATACAGAAAGGTTGGAGGTCAAAGAATGGAGAAAGACATATCTTACAACAGTAATAAAAAGAACACTGGTGTTGCTATAACAATCCCAGACAAACTAGATCTTAATGCAAAAAGCACTATCAGAATAAAAGAGGAACACTTCATACTGATAAGTCACTAAGAAGATGTAACTATTATACATTTCTATGTATCTACTAGCATAGCCTCATACACAAAGCAAAAGTTGAGAGAACTACAAGAAAAAATGATCAAATCCACAACCATGTTGGGATATTTTAAGACACCCTTCTCTGTAATTGATACAAGCAAACAAAATATCATTAATTATACGAGAGATTTGAAACACAAGATTAACAAACATGGCCTAATGAAAATATAAAGAACATTGTGCTCAATAACTACAGAGAAAAAAAAAAACAATATACTGGGCCATAATGCAGATCTCAAATTCTAAGTCTGAAATCACAGACTTCTGAAACACAGTGTATGTTCTCTGATTACATTGTAATATTAAAAATCAAACACAAGCTAAAAATAACTAGAAAATCTCCATGTGTTTAGAAATTGAGAAATATAATACTTCCAAATGATCCAAAAGTCAAAGATGAAACTGACAAAAATCAGAAAACATTTTAAAGTGAATTACACAAATACTACATATCATAATTTGAGTAATACAGCTAGCTAAAACAGTGCTTAGAGGGAAATGTTTAGCCTTAGATGCACATATTTAAAAAGAAGAAATGCTGAAAAGTAGTGAACTATAAGAAGTCAGCAGAAGAACAAAAAAGTAAAGCCCAAAAAAGTAGGAGGAAGGAAATAAAGAGTGGAAATCATTGCAGTAGAAAACATGTAATAAAAAGGATCATCAAGATTAAAAATGTGGTTCTTTTGAAAGACTACTAAATCTATGGTGAGGCTGATAAAGGAGAAGGAGAAGGTACACACAGCCTACATCAGACATGAGAACGGAATTTTTCCCTATAGCCATTAAAAGGATAACAGAATATTTATTACAAACAACTTTATGCCAGTAAATTTGAAAATTTAGACAAAAAAGAAGTCTTAGGGAAAAATTACCAAAATAATCATGAGACAGAAAACTTGTGTAACAGACAGAAAACTTGTTTAACAATGAGAAGCCAAATTAGTAACTAAAAACAAAGAAAGCTCGGGCCTGCCCAGTGGCATAGCAGTTAAATTTGCGCACTCTGCTTCGGAGGCCCAGGGTCTGCAAGTTGGGATCCTGGGCATAGACCTGTACACCACTCGTCAAGCCATGCTGTGGCAGCGTCTCACATATAAAACAGAGGATGACACGGATGTTAGCTCAGCAACAATCTTCCTCAAGCAAAAAAGAGGAAGATTGGCAACAGATCTCAGCTCAAGGCCAATCTTCCTCACCAAAAAAACTCACAAACAAACAAGCAAAAAAAAAACCCCCAAAACAAAGAAAATTCCCAGCCCAGATGGCTTCTCTGCCAGGTTCTAGCACACATTTTAGGAAGAAATAATTCCAATCATACACAAACTCTTCCAGGAATAGAAAATGAGGGTCGGCTCATTTATAAAGCTAGCATAATGATGATTTCAAATCCTGACAAGGACAATATAGGCCATCTCACTCATGAACACTAAAGCAAAATCATACACAAAATATGAACAAACTGAACCCAGCAATACATAAAAAGGATAATACAGTAAAACCAGAGAGGAAGGGGATTGGGGGAGTTGGCGAAAGGGGTAAAGGAGCATATATGTATGGTAAGGGACAAACAATAATGTACAACTGAAATTACACAATGTTATAAACTATTATGACCTCAATTGAAAAAATTCTTTCAATGGATTATACGGTCAATAAAAATGAGATTTACAAAATATTCTAAGAAATGTATATAACCTAATGTTAAAAAAAATTAGAGGTACACACACACTTACACTTATAATGTGACTAAAGGGGGAAATAAGTTCTAGGCACAGAAATGAGAGGGAGGGAGTGGCGGGGCAAGACAAAAACTACACTGGTTTTCTCTATATGATGAGTTTATGGATGTTATCTGTACTTTTTATTGCATTTCCTAAATTTTTTTCAACGACTATTTAAAACTTTAATAATGGGGTATACTACAAGAATAGAAGAAAATAACGACAAACCTGAAGTATCCTAAATATAAAAAAATACTTCAAAATGTAACTTTAAAATTTCAATTAGTTTTTGTCTCAGTATGATTTTATCCAGGTAAATTATTTTCTAACATTTAAATTGTGTAAGTCTATGATATGCTAATTATTTCAAATAGAGATCATTTCTAATTATATTTAGTATTTTAAATGATATAACTTTTAAAGGATAATTAGATCTCCAAAGACATATCATCTCTAGTTTTGCTCCTTGACACCTAAATGAGAAAATGATCTATAAACAGGCACACAGTAGTCATTCCTATAAAAACAAAGTAACTGCTAGCTCTAAAGATTGTTAGGGCTCCTCACTTTCTTGAGCAGCCATTTTTCAACCCAGTGTTTCCAATACCCGAGTATTTTCTTTTTTTTTTTTAAAGATTTTATTTTTCCTTTTTCTCCCAAAGCCCCCTGGTACATAGTTGTGTATTTTGCTTTTTTTTAGTTGTGGGTCCTTCTAGTTGTGGCATGTGGGACGCCACCTCAGTAGGGCTTGATGAGCGGTGCCATGTCCCTGCCCAGGATTTGAACTGGTGAAACCCTGGGCCACCGAAGTGGAGCGCACGAACCTCACCACTCAGCCATGGGGCCAGCCCCATGCCCCGGTATCTTCTGGCCAGTTGTGAGGTATGTCTCAAGTAACTTGATATCAATAATAAAGTATAAATGTTTTTAATGCTTATTATTAGAAATAATAATAAATTGAAGCAAACATAAGGTTATCCCTATGTCACTTAACGTAGTTTGCATTCTAGTATACTTTAATACGCCGGAGAGAATACGGTAGAGGTAAATCTTACACGTTGGGAATTCCATATTCACTTATTCAATATTTACTGAGCATCTATTAGAAGATGGAAACTAGAGGCACTGTGCTAACAATAGAAATAGAGTTGAAAATCATTAATCATAGGACTAAATATAACTGTTGTTTTAGCATTTAAAACCTTGAATAGACTAACCCAATCCTACTTTTCACTACTTCACCAGCACAAACTATCTTCTCTAGTTCTCTGACTTTCTTTTAAAACACTCCCACTTTGGCTGCTGCCATACCTCTGCTCAAGCTGTTCCCCAGCCTGAGTGCTTCTTGTTCATTTACCACACTTGCAGAATGCTTACTAAATGTCAGGCATTGTGCGTGGCATGGAAAAAGGAAAAAGCCTTTTTTATCCTGTCAAGTCCCATCTCTTTCTCAGAGAATTACTAACTAACCTCTCCATACTCTGAATGCTATAACTATTATTGTCCCAAATAATGGCTTCCAATCTTTGATATAAGAAACCATTTTTAATATCAAAATGTTTCATAAATCCTTTTGCACTTCCCACGTGATCTCATCTGGTCCTGTAGTCCTAAATATCATCTATACACCGATAATTTCCAAATGTATACCTCTAGCTCCACCTCTCCCTTAAACTCCTAATATATATGCCTATTCAATGTCTCCACTTGAGTACCTCATAGGTACCTCAAACATAGCCATATCCAAAACAAAACTGACTTAAATCTCCAAACCCACTTCCCACCAACCCCCTACCACTGACCCATAGACCCCATCTCAGTAAAATGTACCACCTTTCACCTAGTTGCTCATGTCAAAAAACTTGGAGTCATCCTTTACTTCTCTTTCCCTCACACTCCACATCCAATCCATCAATAAATTCTGAATGCTTTCTAAATATAGCACAAATCTGACCACTTCTTTGCTCCTCCACCACTACCACCTTGTCCAAGCACCACATTTCCAACCTAGATTATTGTAAGATTTTCCTAACTGGTTTCCTGCTTCCATTCCTGCCTCCTACAATCAATTGTCTACACAAAGCCAGAGTAATTCTTTCAAAAACCAAGTCAAATCTGGATATTCCTATGCTTAAAACCTTTCAATGATTTCCATCTCACTCAGACTAAAATCAAGTCTTAAAATGACCTTCAATACCCTACTTGATCTAGCCTCTGCCACCTGTCCTACCAGCTCTCTGACCACTCCCCGCTTCACTCACTCTATTTCAGTCACACTGGCCTCCCTGCTGTTCTTTCAAGATGACAGACACACTTCATCTTAGAAGTTGCTGCTCCTACCTAAACATTTTCCCCCAGATAGTTCCAGGGCTTACTCCATCACTTCATTTAGGTCTCTCAGTTCAAAGGGCTTCTCAAAAAGCCCTTCCCTCACCAATCTATCTCAAGTAGCATCCCATTACTCTTTACCCCCAAACCTATTTTATTTTACTTCAAAGCCTTTTGACTATCTGCTATGTGTGTACATGTGGACACATGGATAATGTTTATTGACTGTGTCCCTCGCTAACATTTAAGTTCGAGGAGAGTATAGGCTCTATTTTGTTCACCATTATTGCTATATTATGTGCACACAGCAGGCCCTCAAAAATATTTGCTGAATGAATGAATAATGGCAATTGGTTTCAGTTTTGTTGAGAAAATAATGACAAAAACACTACAAGAATTCAGTAAGGTTTCCAAGGAATTCATACTTTATTAATTACAAATACATGCTTTGGTGGTAGCAGGAGTACAATGTACATAATTCATGGTTCAATAACAACTACTGCAGGAATGGGGCCTTCTTATATTTCTCTGTCTCTTCCCACGTCCTTCCTGTCTATGTCATTCATTAATTCTTTCCATAAATAGTTACTGTATGCTACTAAGCCAGGGAGTACCCTACACATTAAGAATACAAAGATAATTAAGACAAGGTAATACATGAGACATAGAAAAATAATACCCATAGAGTATGACATATAACAAAGTTACATAGATTATAAAGTTGTAGTATGACGGGAAGTAATCAACTTTTAGGGGTAGGTATTTAGGGAAGGTTTCAGCAGTGATGATACTCAACAAACATAAAATCAAACAAAAAGATAGTCTTCATTTTACTTTATATGTAAATTGAGGATATTGAGTCTGAAAGTGCTACAGTAATTTGCTACCATGAGATAAGCTGGCCTGAAAATGAAATCAAACACGGAGAATGACAGAGCAGAATGTTTCACAGAGAAAGTGAGCCACGTCCTTGATGATTTCACAGGAGCCGCTGGATGAAGCCTTAGCTGAAGTTTAACTATAAGACCTAATCATTCCGTTTATTGTTCAAGCAATTTGAATTTGGTTTTCTGTCACTTGTTATATAAGAATACAGATGAACCTCAGTGAATTCTTTCAAAAAGCAAAGCATTTGCTTTGTGTAGAGGCACTACTGGTATTTTGAAGGGATGATTCTTACTTGGTGGGCAGACATCACAGGACACTTAGTGTATCTGGCCTCTACTCACTAATCATCAGTAGGACCTCACAATCACTATGACAACCAAAAAGATCCCCCATATCCAAATGCCTCCCACCCACAAGGGGAACCAAGAATCCATTTCCTAATAGTTGTTATATGTGCCCATTTCTCACAGCAGCTCTACCAGGTATGCCTAAGCGTACTTAACATAAACCTTAAAAAACTGGGGATATGCCATTCAAATATCCTAATTTTACATAATAATACAATTCTAATCAGTCACTTATGACTATTTAATGTTTGACCAAAATTCTATTATACATATCAACTCTTGGAGTAAGGAGTACTTTAAATTTGCTACTACTATCTGAAAACTCTTATTTATTTGAACTTACTTCCCCATAGACTACAATGGAAGTATGTCACTGACATTGTTGATTATCTTCTGTTCAGCCTTTTGCCTAAGTTCTTCCTAGACTGAAATGTCAAGTATTAGTTTTCCCTGCCCCCTTGCAACTAAGGCATGAGCACAACAGGATGCACATGTGATATAGGGCTTCTGTAAAGGGTCTACTTGCCTAATCAAGAGATGTGAGGGCAAACTTCCTCCTGTCTTTGGTGGCTGTGTGAGAATGTGATGCATGGAGCAGAAGGAGGAATATGCAACCATGAGAGGACAAGCCTGAGCACAAAGGTCAGCACACAAAGGATAAAGTTGGAAAGCACCTGGATCCTTAATAACATCATTGTGCAGCTAAATTGACTAACTATGGAACCCTCCAATTCTGGACTTCTTTTTATGTGAGATACTGTTTAAAGATCCGTTAGTCGGGTATTATGTAATTGGGGGCTGAACCAATATAAGATATATTCAAGATCTGACAAATGATTGAATGTGGGAGAAGAACCAAGATGACTGCAAGGTTTCAAGACCAGGAGACTGAGAGAAAGGTGATTAGAAAACAGAAATCAGGAGGAAGAGAAATACATATACACACATGCACATGTAAACACACTAGGTGAGGGTAGGTGGATGGAAATCCAACTGATTCAGTTTGGTATGAGTTAGGCTTACGGTAGGACATCTAAGATAGTGATATACAGCAAGCAGTTGAAGAAGCAGAGTTACAGAATTGAGAAACATCCACACAGAAATGATGACTTCTGTCATTAAAAAAAGGATACAATCATCAAGAGAACACAGTGAAAAGCAGAGAGACCCTTAAGAGCACTGGTAATCTCCCCAGGATCCATTCCACCTCCTCCTCAGTTTAGATGAGATTCATCCACTGGCTAGGTCAATTAGAATAATTCTATCTCTCTTGACAAAGATATTGTGGCAGACTTGGCAGCATGATCTTCTCCGTTTATTCAGAGTACAGCTTAGGCCTTTTGCAAAAAGGCTAGGGGAAGAGAAGCCTTCTCTCTCTCCCTTTGGAAGTAAATGAAAGAGGCTATAATATGAACACTGCTGATAGCTGTCTTTTACCAGGAGGGAAGCCAGTCTGAGCATGAAGCCCAAACAGGACAAAGTTGAGAGAATAGCAGAAAAACAGAACCTCAGCCCTGATGACATAAGACTATAAAAAAACTACTTTTTAAGCCAATTCTATCTTTGCACTTGGCAATTACATGAACCAATACATTCCTTTTGTTTTTAAATCCAGTTTGCATCCTAACTGATGTAGGGAACAGCTATGTTTAGGGGGAAGACAAAATGAAGACAGTGCAGGAGACAGTGCAGGAGTGAAGAAACTTTCAGAGAAGAGAATGAGGAAGCACAATGCAGAAGAACCAAGACATCAGATTATTTCATTCCTATAGAGTACATTTCACAAATGGTCCAAGGAAATCAAGGATGACTGAGAAAAGGCTATTAGATTTGGTGATTAGGAGGCCACAGGTGACTTTTAAAAACTCACAATTTCAGTGCCGAAATGGTAAAGGAAGTCAGAGTACAAAGGAAAAATAATTTATAAGAACTCCATAATGTACCAAACACTTGGACTGACATTTAACATGTGTTAAATTTCTTCAATTTCAACTTTGTAAGGTAAGTGTAACACTCTACTTTATAGGGTCTGAGTTGTAACTTGCTTGCAGCCACAGCCACTAAATGGTTTTGATAGACATCAAATCCAGATCTGGCTCAAGAGTCAATGTTCTTCCTACTATACCAGGCTCCAGGGATGAAAGAATGAGTCTTTAAAGAATAAAAATACAGTGGGATAGCAGGCTCAAGATTCATACTGGCTTCCTTGTTGTTGCACAGCACATAATACTGTATTTGGCAGCCCTGTTAAAGATATAAGCATGTATGTAGCCTAGACACGGAAAGACTGAAGAAGGAGTGATAATGGACAGTTCTACAGAAAGAAAGATGGGGAGGGATGACCATGAACACATTTGGAGAGGGTTGCTCTTGAAAAAAAGGAAGGACATTTCTTCCTCTGAGATATGAGTAAATAAGGAAACGACACTGAGATGGAAAAGAGGGAACTAGAAGGTGGTTGAGATTTTTCTCAGGAAAGAAAGAGATCAAGTTATTTCCTATAGAAACCTTTAGGAAATGAGACAAAAAGAACATAATCAACACCAAAGACCCAGCAGAGATCAGAGCACCAAGTGATATGAATACTAACCAATATCCTTACATAACTGTCTCTTGCATCCTTTAGGATTTCAGGGGTCAACTGACAAAGTTAGTGATGAGGCTTATTCAGGACTGGGGATTAGAAAGGTAAATCTACAGAAAGTAACGCATTCTAGGGCATCTACGAGAGCTTTTGTAAAAAGTGATGACCATGGGATCCCGGTTACATAGGGAGGCAAATGAAGCCAGCAATAGACTAATGGGTTGGATGAACAGAAAGACAAAAAGGGGTTCATACAGAGAGAATGAGAGAGAAAAAACAGCTTCCATAAAAGTGAAAGAGTGAGAGATTTTAAGGCGAGTTTATGGTCAGCGGTGTCTTCTGACAAAATGCTTCAAATTATTTTGCCAGAGGGAGTGAGCCACTGATTGGGGCTCAGCAGTCCTACTATCCCTTCAACCAAAAGCACAGGATTGAGAGACAACCAGCTCTAAAAGCATGCAGTCTTGGTTGGTAGAAAAGTGAAGGCTAGCAATGAACAAATGAAGGAACTAGCTCATACAAGAATCAAACAGAAAAACACCTTCTCTTAAACTCAACAATTCTCTCCCTAAATTTAAGAGATTCATTAATAAGTCATAAAGTCTACAGCAAAGGAGAACGTATGTGTCATGAGGTAGAATGAAAATTAAACAAATCTGTGCGGCCAATTATAAGCCATCTGTGAAAGATCTTTATTATTATATTATTAATTTTTTTTGAGGAAGATTAGCCCTGAGCTAACATCTGCCACCAATCCTCCTCTTTTTGCCAAGGAAGAATGGCCCTGAGCTAACATCTATGCCCATCTTCCTCTATTCTGTATGTGGCAAACCTGCCATAGCATGGTTTGATGAGCGGTACATATATCCACACCCGGATTCGAACCAACGAACCCCAGGCCACCGAAGCAGAGGACGCGAACTTAACCGCTAGGCCACCAGGCCGGCCCCTGAAAGATTTTTAATGTAGATTTCCAACAAGGCAAGGATAGTTTGTGCTTTAATAACTTTGGAGAGCACCCAGCATACCTTAAACAAACTGACATTGCTCAACTTAATGTTAATTTAAAAGGGTCCACCCATTTGCAATCTCAAAGGACAAACTACCATTTATAATCCCACTTTTACAGTTTTGGGGCTCTTGACACATTATCCAACTACAAGAAAAGATGGGAGAACCAGCCATGGCAACTTCTTCTACTACTATTTCGATCCTGCAGATGCCATTTATAAGCTCTGGCAAGGTACTACATTATTTAGGACAGTTTCTTAAACCATTAATTCTGACTCCCCTTGTCCCAGTAAAAAAGGAGGGAAAACTGAGACTGGCATAGCCTAAATTTTATAGAAAATACCAAGTACTATAAGGATTGTTAAGCAGTAGCAACAACTGACAACCCGAGAAATTTGAAAAGTTTTAGTTTAAAAAGCTTTTCTCCATTTTAGTCCTTTCTAAATAAAACAAAGGGCTTGTACAATACGGGATTCTAAAGCTTCAATGGGCAATTTAAGCTCACATTGAATAAAAGAATAAATCACTTCTCCTTTCTTGCGTCATTACATGATCTTACAGTCATAAGGTCTTCCTTTTTAAAACGAACACTTCTCAATTCTTTCACTAGATCTAGAAAACTTACCAGCCCCCAGCCTCAAAAGTTCAGAGACTAAAGATTTACTATAGTCAGGTAGAGATTAATTTAGACGAACATCATTTGCCATCACAGGCATACTATTCCTCTACTATGCAGGAGTTCTATGGGCCCAAACCATCCCGGACTCCTTGGGACTTGATTCCCTCATCAAGGTGAATAAAATTCACTGGCCTCTGGATAACAAGCCTTTTCTTTGTAACTCTATGTACCAGGTTATCCGGTAATCTTGCCAGTTAAAAACTTCTAAAGGAAACAAGAGGATGGAAACGAAGAAGATGAGGAGGCGACTAAAATAGGAGGGGCCGACGACCCACCCACCCAACGCGGAGAGACCGCTTGCCCGGGGGAAGCTTCCTCAGGAGCCAGGAAAGGTGCGGAGGGCGGCAGGCCCCACGACCCCCACCCGCTGTGAGAATGGAGGACTTGCGAAGCCAGGGGCCAACTGGAGGCCTGCAAGGGGGCGCGGGGCGGGGACGGGGTGGGACGTGGAGACAAGAGAGCCGCAATCGGGCCGAGCACCACTAGGGTCCCGAGCAGCGGCGAGGAGGAGACGCCAATGCTTGCAGCCTCACTCACCTGCCAGACGCTCGTCCCGTGGCCAGAAGCACGGACGCAGCCTGGGCGCTTCCCCTCCTGCGGGACACAGCCCCTGCGGCCGCCGGAGCTCCAGGACCTGAGAGAAGAGGGTGGTCCAGAAGCGGGCAAAGCGGCGACCGGCCCCGAGCCCAGGGAGGTGTACATAGGGGGCGCCGAGGGCCCGGGAAGGGAACTCCGTGCTTCACCTTCCTCACCAGTACCCAACAAGGATTCCCGGGAACAGCATCGCGCCAGCCTCGGCCCGCTGCTCCCGGGCCTTCGCCTGCAACTCCCCCCAGCAGCGGCTGGGTTTCCGGCGGCCACACTCCGCCCCCTCGCTACTTGGCCACCGCCATCTTGGTGGAGGCGGGAAGAATACAGTGCGCATGCGTGCGCGGAGATCGCCGGTGTCCCCCAGCCCTGCGACAAGGGAGCTGTAATGCGCAGCCGCGTTGGGCGCTGCACCCCGGCTGCGGGGGTCGTGCATCAGGGTCGTGTATTGTGCGCGATTGCTGCTTGGGCAGCCGAATCTCGGAGTCACCAGTCCTACTCCCTTTTCCTGAACTGCGCTTCAGCCAGATTAATAGACCGCTCTACGTACCCCACAGTCAGTTATTCGGCAAACATCTATGTAGTTAATACCTACTATGTGCCAGGCCCTGTGCTAGGCGCTGATGCTAGAAAAGATTAATAAATCTCGGCTCCAGCCCTACAGGAGCTCATAATCTAGTGAAGAAGACGGAGATGAATGAGTAATTCACTAAATTCTTGTTTTGTAGCTGTGCACCACGCCCTTCCCTGCCCCTACTATTTTGATTCAAAACATACCTCTTCCAGGAAGTCCTCCCTGTTTGTCTCCCACAGTTTAATCAGCTCTTTACCTTGCATTACCTCGCTAGCTTAATTTCATTGAACGTTAATTCAACAAATAATATTATTTGAGTTTCTATTATATGCTGTTCTAGGCTCAGAGCAGTAAGGAGTTTATACTCGTGTAACTTACATTATGGTGGGAAAGAATAGAGCATAAAGGACTAAAATAAATCAACAAAATCATGTTTGATAGTGATAAGGGATGGGAAGAGAGCAAACCAAGGAAAGAGGATGGAGAGTGAGGGGCAGGAACTAGCATCTCTCTCCAGAGATGGCATTCGTTCAGCAGTCTTGACAGACCACAGGGCCAGGAGCCATGAAAAGATCTGGGGCAGAGCATTCCAGAGAGAGGAACAGCAAAAGCAGAGGCCTGAGGGGGGATGAGACCGGTATGTAAGAGGGACAGGACAGTGGAAGATGAAATTGGGGAAGGCAGGGGCCAAGCAGGTAGGGCATTGAGGGCATGATAAGAATTGGATTTTGTTCCAAGTGTCCCCTCTAACTTGTTGACATTGCCTCCAACGACTCTTCTTCAAACACTTCTAGCTCCGGACGGACTGCCTCACTGCTTTGCACATGCTGATTCCACTGTCTTAAAGACCCTTACTCTTGTTCTTTACATGTCTAGCTTGCCGTCTCTCAGGTTTCAGTTTAAATGTCACCTCAGAAAGGCCATCCTTCCTAAACTAAGTCTCCCTCCATCCCTCCCATTAGTCTCCGTCATTGCACCCAGTCATGTTTTCCAAGCCACTCAACATATTTTTAAATTATATATTTATTTTTTCTTCACTATCTCCCCAATAAACTGTGAACTCCATGAAGGAGAGAAGGTGTTTTGTTTACCGATGACTACCCCATGCCTAGCACCATGTCTGGCACGGATGGTCACTCAATAACTGTTAAATTAATGAATGGGGAAATTTGTTAGCACCTAAGCAGTCAGTGGTATACTACATTATTTTTCACAGATTGCATTTTAAAATTAAATGCAAGTCATTTCCTATTTATATGTCTCCTCAACTAGATTATAAATAGGAACTTTGGAAAGAGAGAGAGAAAGAAAGAGAATGAGATGGAGAAGACTAGGTAATGGTGGGTCAGTGGGCAGAGATTGTGTTGCGTATGTTGGCAGGCCTGGGAGAAGAGAGGCTTCAGTCTCTGGGAGCACCTATTATATGTGCTATGCACTTTGCTAGATACTCATTCCTTACCACAGCCCTGCTGGGTAGTTATCTTCATTTTATACATAGAAAAATTCGGAGAATTTAAGTCACTTGCCCAAGGTCACACATTAAGAGACAGTACTGACCCTAAAGCCCATGGCCTTCCCAGCTTGAGAAATTGGATTTGGAGATGGGCTTGTTTGGTGATTTGATTTTCTGTCATTAGCAAGCTTTCATTAGAGACTTCAGCTACTGCCATTTAAGAATCCCAATCATATTGCTATTCTTGTACAGGATCTAAACAAAGGGCCTGATTAGAAATTGTTATTCCTTTGTTTTGGACTAGAGCAGAGCTCATTTTGCCATTTCCTTTTCATGTTTTTAAAAAATTTTGTATTCCTTTTTATTCATAACTTCCATATGTTTCATCAAAGGAAAAGAGGTGATACCAAAAAAAATGGGTGCATATCCTAAATGCTAGCTGAATCCCCTTGGTTAGGCTTGTTACTGTATGACTGGCTCTCTCATCTAGGTCCCAAGCCATACTTTAGACATCAAAGGCAGTTCTCTGGCAAAGAGTGACAGGCTCACTGCAACAATCACTTATCCTGTTTAGTCATCAGAATTACACAGCATTTCCCTCTAAACAGGATAGCTGGGGAGAACTACTAGAAAAAGAGGGGGCTGCTATCTTACATCTGATGCTATCCAGTCATTCTATGAGGAAGTGCTGCACTATAACTCATGATAACATCCACTTGTCAACCAAACCCAGTTAGTCCATATGCAAACCAAGTAGTAAGTGGGAATACATACCTGAAAAGACTCCCCCACCTTCTATCCCACTGTAGTGTAATTCCTCCTTGGAATAAGTTTTGGAAACAAGACAATGTCTTTGGTTTCTATGGTATTCTCTTCTCTTATGGTTACCATCTGTTATGGGTTGAATATGTCCCCCTCAAAAAGATATGTCGAAGTCCTAACCTCCAGTACTAAAAAATATGAACTTATTTGGGAATAGGGTCATTGCAGATGTAATTAGTTAAGTTAAAATGATGTCACACTGGAGTAGGGTGGACCCCTAATCCAATAACTAATGTCCTTATAAGCAGAGAGCCATACGAAGAAAGAGAGACAGAGGGAGAAAGCCATGCGATGACAAAGGCAGAGACTGGAGTTATGCAGCTACAAGCTGAGGAACACCAAAGATTGCTGGCAAACCACCAGAATTTAGGAAGAGGCAAGCGAGGATTTCCCTACAGGTTTCAGAGGGACCGTGGCCCTGCTGACACCTTGATTTGATTTACAGCCTCCAAAACTGTGGGACAATAAGTTTCTGTTGTTGTAAGCTACCTGGTTTGTGGCACTTTGTTACAACAGCCCTAAAAACTAAGGCACCATCATATGTATACAGCAGGGCCTGAAATAGAGGGCAGAGATGGGGGATAGGCAGTGAGGAAGTCTGGGCTACTGTCCCAATTTGGCAGCAGACCAGCTGCAAGAACTTAGGTGAGTCATCTGACCCCACCGAGCAAGTTTTGTCATCTGTACAAACAAGGATAATGACAGCTGCTCTGCCTACCTCAGAGAGCTGCTGTGATAACTAACAAACATTCCTCCAGAGATGCTGTGACCAAGATGGCCTGACAGCTACTGAGAAACAATTATGCAAAAGCCAGAGTTCCTACCATGGGGAATTTTACAGTCTGGCTAAGAAGTCTGGCTTTCCTATGATAAGATAACTGAGACAGGCCAAGCGCCAAGTGTGTAATTTGGATCTGACTCACTGTTGATGTCCAAAGTGGGAAGGATCATTGTGGACTGGGGTGGACAGGAGAGACTTCATGAAGGACCTTAGCTGAAAAAGGATTTATTACAAGAATTTTGGATTCTTGCAGGATCATCAGGAGCAACACTCAACATTATGCCCAGAACTGGTCCCAAGAAGCCACCGCTGCAGCCACTGCTGGATACAGATACCCAAACTGGGACCACCAATACCACTTGACCTAGACACTGCATGATGCCACTGCTGCCCCTGGAGACTAGATACAGTTACTATCACTGCCACTACTCTCAATAGAATGGAGGGTCACTGTGACTGCACCACACTAGCTGACAGTCCCAAGCCTGGGGGCAAATGATTGACGCAATCCAGCCGTATGTTAACACTCTAGCTCAATGCTGTCCAATAGAAATATAATGCAAGCCACATACATAATCCTAAATTTTCTAGTAGTTGCATTAAGAAAGTTAAAGAAAAAAGTGAAATTAATTTTAATAGTGTATTTTATTTAACCCAATATATCCAAAATATTGTCATTCCAACATGTAGTACTAGCTGCATTTCAAGTGCTCAATAGCTGCATGTGGCCAGTGGCTGTCATATTTGCCAGCATAGCTCTAACTGATAGGGAGGCTGGGAAAATAAGTATGTGAACTTTTTATTTCCATAGTAAGACGTGGGTTCTGCTTCATGAGGAAGGCAGTTTCCCAAACACAGGAAGAAGATTCAGATGCAGTCTTGCAAATGGAAGATGAAGTTGAAGGAAAACCAAGACTGGATTGTAGAGAAAGGGAAATGGTAGACTAAGGACTTTCATTATTAATTTTATTGTGTAGTGACTGGGAGCCAGTGAAGGTTTCTGAACTAGGGAAGTACCTTGAAATGTTTCAGAAAAGTACCATGCAGATGTAGGTATAACTTTAAGAAGTGTAGAATTGGAATGAGAAGTCCTGGATTTTAGTTATGCTTCCTACCTGTGCAGTCCTAGGCAAGTTACCTCTCTGGATCTCTCTTCTCATCTTCAGAAATGGGGATGATGAGATCTATCTCTCTCGCTTGTTGTGAGAATTACATGAAATAGTGGCACCTAGCGAGCACTCAATAAATATTACTCAAATCTGAATGAATCTGAGTATCTAGTTAGAGATCTAAATAAACAGCAAGGAGACTGAACTATTTTCCAAAAGCCAAGAGGAATATTCTAGAGTAAAAAGCCAGAAATGTGTATTTCAGATGTTTCAATTCTGCCTCAGCTTGAACAAGTTAAAATATATACTTGTTTCCTAAGTAGCCCATTTCTTCTAGAAGACTTTACTGGTCATTCTTGCTTGGAGACAGTCTTTCCTTTCACGGTCCAGAGTTCTCCTTTAGGTAGTATGACATTGTTTGTTGGACTCATCTTCTTTACTAGGTACACACATGAGGGCAGAGATCATGTCTCACTCATCTTTGTGTCTGTCTCCCACAATGTCTTGAACTGGAAGCATCCAAAAAGACAAGATCAGCAAAGTTTGATAATTTTAGAAACTGAATGATGAGTACCATGAATATTCATTATATTATTCTTGCTACTTTGGATATACTTGGAAATTTTCATAATAAACAGTTTTCTTTAAAAGGGCATCTAAGAAACTTCTGCTTTGAGGTGGTGGATTAAATATAAGTATTTATCGCTCTTCTTTCTCTATCCCATTAAAATGTGGGCAGCAGGGCTTAATTTTCAATGAAACTAATGGAGGTAAAGCTCTGAGGTCCCTCACTTGCACGAGTCCTTTCCAAGGTCCTAGAAGGTGCCTTAGCAATATGTTCATAAGTTTTTGTAAAATCTGAAAAATGAATGTATTTCAACCATAGCAGATAAAGGCATTGTCTCTTTCTACTCAGACTTCCCCACTGTCATGGTTCTCCTTGTGTCAGTTAGTAATAGATTGGCTATAGTCATTTTGGGGATCCATCTAATGGGAAGTTGAGTTTGGGAAACAATTTGTTTGAATTGAGTGGGAGGATATTTACATGATTCACAGTCACTTCTGTGGTTAATATCGCTACCCATCCTGGTGGAGGAATAGCTCCCAGTAACACTCCTACAGCCCATTGCCTGACTGTGTCACAAAGGTGCAGGGCCAGTGGTTGTGTTGCAATATGAACGTGTCCTAATGTGCTTGTACCAGAAGTAAGTACAGAGACAGAATCTAGTCTGTAGAAAATTATTCCAAATTTTATAGCTCATATGTAAATGAAACTTAATAGAGGTTTTCCCAAATGAGACCACAATCTTTAAAAATTACAAGCTATTACTAATAACAAGTCGTCAAGCTGAAGAAAAAAACTATCAATAAAAGAATTTTTTTGATCACCAATGCTTGAAGAAAGACTGAATTATCTTTCTATTCTGTCTATGCAAATATGATAAAACAAAATCACTGTCATATGAAGAGCCAGTTAAAGAGCATCCAGATAAAAAAATATAGTTTTATAGAAGTATGTCAGGCAGTAAAATAAACATATTGTTTTTGGATTTTGTGATGTTTGTGGATTTTATGTCAGCATTCTAAAATTTGTAATTTGTTGTGATTTATTTTCTCATTCTAGATAAATACTTTCTTAGCTAAATTTATATTCAAATTTTATATTTTTTTCCTCTTAAACAGGGACTCCAAAATAGATCTCTCATAAAACATGGATCTCTGAAATTATAATTGAAGATTTCAACATCCCCCTCCCAGCAACTGATAGAACTAATAGTCAGGAAATGAGCAGAGAATAGAAGACCTGAACAACACAATCAACCAACGGGATCTCACTGACACTCATAGAACAGCAGAATGCACATTTTTTTCAAGCACTCATAATAGACCACGTGCTGGGCCAGAAAACAAATGTCAACAAATTTAAGTGAATTGAAATCATACAGAGTATATTCTCTGACCATTATGGAATTGAATTAGAAATCAATGAGAGAAAGACAACAGGAAACCTTTAAATTTAACAACACACTTTTTTAAAAAAATTGGTTTATAACACTATATAAATTTCAGGTGTACATCATCAATTTTGATTTCTGCATAGACTACATCATGTTGATCACCCAAAGACTAATTACAATTCGTCACCATATACGTGGCCTAATCACCCCTTTCATCCTCCTCTCTTTCCCCTTCCCCTCTGGTAACCACCAATCCAATCTCTGTCTCTATGTGTTTGTTTGTTGTTGTTTTAATCTTCTATTTATGAGTGAGATCATATGGTATTTGACTTTTTCCCTCTGACTTTTTTCTCTTAGCATAATACCCTCAAGGTCCATCCATGTTGTCACAAATGGCAAAATTTCATCCTTTTTTATGGCTGAGTAGTATTCCATTGTGTATGTATACCACATCTTCTTTATCCATTCATCCTTTGATGGGCATCTAGGTTGCTTCCAAGTCTTGGCTATTGTGAATAATGCTGCAATAACATAGGGGTGCATATATATTTACACATTTGAAACAACACACTTTTAACTAATACATAGTAAAAGAGGAAACCTCAAAGGAAATTTGAAAAAAACCACAAAACTGAATGAAAATAAAAATACAACATATCCAATTTTGTGAGCTGCAGCTAAAGTAGTGCTGAAAAGGAAATTTGTGCATTAAATTATTACATCAGAAGAGAAGGAAAGATTACTTTAGAAAAGTTCTCAAAATGATAATCTAAGATCCTGTCTCAAGAAACTAGAAAAGAGAAGAGCAAAACAAACCCAAAGCAAGCAGAAAGAAAGGAAGAGCAAAAATCAATGAAATTGGAAAAGAAAACAATGTTTTTAAAAAAACCGATGAAACCAAAAGCGGGTTAATAGACTTCTAGTAAGACTGACAAAATAAAAAAAGAGAAGACACAAATCACCAATATCAGTAATGATACAGTATATCATAACAGTTCCTGCAGCCTTTCAAAGAATTATAAGGAAATACCATAGACACCTTGACACTTATAAATTCAACAACTTAGAAGAAATGGACCAATTCTTCAAAAACTACAAACTACCAAAGCTCAAACAAGGTGAAATAGAATAGTCCTACAACCATTGAAGAAATTGAACTTTTCATTAAAACTCTCTGGAAAAAGAAATCTCAAGATGGTGTCACAGGAGAATTCTATCAACTATTTTAAGAATTAGCACTAATTTTATACAATCTCTTCCAGAGAATAGAAGAGGAAGGAATTCTTCTTTATTCACTTTATAAGGCTAGTATTACTCTGATAGCAAAACTAGACAAAGAGCATACAGTAAAGAAAACTACAGATCAATATCTCTCATAAACTTAAATGCAAATATCAACAAAATATTAGCAAATCAAGGCCAACAGTATATTCAAAATAAATACATGACCAAGTAGGATTTATTCCAGATATGTATGGCTGGTTCAACATTCAAAAATCAATCAATAAAAATCCACATTGTAATCTATATATCAATAGGCTAAAGAAGAAAAATCACATTATCATAACAATTGATGCAGAAAGAACATTTGACAAAATCCAAATCCAACACCCATTTGCGATAAAACCTGGATCAACTTCCCGGTAAATAAGTATATGTAGAAGGGAATACATCCATGAATATTGACAATGGGAGAGTGTTCTATCAGTTGATGAGAGATTTTCACAAATGTCTGGAAGACAGGAAGTGATGGAGGAACTAAGGTGGAGGAAACACTCGAGTCCAGAATGTAAACAGACAAAGACTGCAGTGGAGGACCACGGCAGAGGTGGTTGCTAGTTCTTCTTGGAGGGGTCTAGCAAAGAAACAGGTTAGCAAGTCACAGTTACAGAAACAGGAATGGGATATGAAGCATTGTCAACACTAGTGCTTCCTAACCATTTTCACGTCATGGCACAAGTGGAAAATAATAATATGCATAAGGGATGGTGTCAGGACAGGATATTTAGATCCCAAAATTTCATATGACCTGTCTCTAAAATTGACTTGCCTAAAAAGTCATCCTGAGTCATACAGCTTCTCTTTTCTCATCCATTTCACAATAGCCCTCACCAATTTATCAGAGAAGCATCCTTTCACCCATCCCCCTCTTACTATGATTTATTGCCTTGGGTGCCAAGCAAAGGAATAATTTAATATTAATCATGCCACGTTGTTAGTCACTCTACAGAGAGGCCCATGTGGCATGGAACAGAGGAGGCCTCTGGCCAAAGGCCAGTGAGGTAATGAGGTTCTTAGTCCAACACTTTACAAGGGATGGAATCCTGCCAACAGTCGTGTAAGTGAGCCTGGAAGCAGATCCTCCTCCAGTCAAGCCTTCAAATGATACCACAGCCTCGGCTAACAGCTTCATGGGACACCTTGAGCCACAGGCAGCCAGCTAGCCATGCTTAAGTCCCTGACATATAGAAACTGTGAAATAATAAGCTATTATTATTTCAAGTAATAATAAGAAGAAATAGGCTATTTCTTGTTTTAAGCTGCTAAGTCAGAGTAATTTGTTATACAGCAGTAGATTAATACAGGAAGGCAGAAATGAGAAGGTGTGAATTCTATTTCTAACACTACTGGAATTGGTCAAAGAGCAGGCTTGAAAATCCTTCATTCATGATAGAAAAAACTGCCTTTCTTCTAAGCTCCACCTATTCCTTAAAGCTTTCCAACTCAAGTGACTAAATGTAATAAAGCAAGCAGCCAGAGATGCTGTGCTTTTCCATCTATTGATAGAAAAAAAGAAAACACTCCATCTGGGCAGAAATTGATAATTAGCCATATTCAGTTCCTGGACATCTGGCTTTTAAATGAAACTGAACATAGTAATGTCTGTTTCCCTGAGCATTCTTTTACCGGAATGATATTTATTCTTCTAATCTTTAAAAGGACAGCATTAGTGCAGTTTTAAATATCAGGTTACTATAGATTTGTCTCAGTTTTTTTCATTTACAAAAGCGTTATATATTTAGTGTAGAAATTTTGGAAACTACCAAAAAATCACAGGAAGAAGGAAAAAAACTGACTATCCTAAAATTTTGGTGACTAGCTTTCCTGATTTGACTTTAAAAAACAAAAAGTTTCAGATTAACAATTTTTATTCCTCAACAATAAATCCTCATTAAAAAAACCAACAGAATATTTTAATGAATGAAATTTAATGAAGAAAACCAAGCCATTTATTCCACTGAAATCCACATCCGTTTCCTCATTCAGTTTACGGTGTGGTTGCTGACATTGATAATTTAGTCCTGACAACCAGTCTCAATAGCTCAGGGAAATGTGCCATAAGGCTGAGGCAGCCCTGGCAGCATGTGGAGAGCAGTGGGCTGGGCAAAACCACATATGTTTGCACCCACTATCCCTCGTGCTACCACTGCTGCCCCAGAACTTGTGATGGGGGAGGGGTTCATTGACTTGTACTGGGATCCTTCGTGGGCTCAAAGGAGTGCTAGAGAGCTGACTGTTAAATTTCAGGAGTGTTGTAAGCTGGTTATTAAACATAGTCATTATTAAAGATTAAATGATAGAAACTTACAATTAAATAACTCATATTCGAAACAAAGGTAATAAATACTCAAAATATCACTTTTTAATCATTTCAGTACGTTTTGCTATCACCTATGCTCCTGACGTTGTTTCTCTCTTTTGTGTCTGTATGTGGAAGTGCTGTATCACAGTGTGCTGGGGCACGTCTCTTCATGACTCCGTGTTCAGTGATTTCACATTGGTAGTTTGAAACTGGCCGAGGTCAATATTTATACCAGGGAAATCCACAAATGCTCCAAACCCAGGCTTGATTTATTGTTTTGTTGATTGTTTAGTGATGGAGAAAATATTAATATTGTGTCATGTTTGTAGCTGTTACATTGTGAATAACACAACGATCAAGGAAATAGTCCTCCAGTATTCAAAAACAATTGTAAAATTTATCCAAGTCACTCATTGTTATTGATGAGCGAGTAAAGTTCCAACACATATCTTTGTTGTTTTACTTTCATCTTACGCATTTACGTCAATGAAAATATCAGCCAAGATTCTTGTCAAAATTACACTTGTTTGTTATTTACGATGATAGGTTGGCTACAGATACAAAAGTTCAGCAAAAATCAATGAAATATTCTATGAGAATCAGTTAGCTATATGGAATTCACATAAAATAATATTGTATATTTTATTACTATTTATAAACTATGTGCTCTATGCTCTTCATATCAGTGAAATTTAAAATAAACTTGTGCATGTGTGCGTGCGTGCATGAGTGTGTGTGTGTGTGTTTCAGAGAGCTGGTTGTTAATCATTTACGAGAACACTAGTGATCACAGCAAATGCTTCCTTTGGCCCCCCTCGCCATAACCTCAGCAGATCCCTTTCAGCCAGGCACAGACTGATAAATAAATAGGGGAAAGAAGTGAAAGAAAAATAAGAGCTGGGAGAAAAAGCTGAAAAGGGAGGAAGAATAGGAGAGAAAGAGAAATTTCCCCTGTTTCGCCTTGTGTGGTATCCTGCCTCCTCTTGTCTTTCACCATCAGCCAGCAGCTGTCTACAAGAAAGGAGACAAACCATTGCACACCCCTTCAGGACTCCTGGAGTCACAAATATGCCTGGGATCAGCTGGCGACTCCACTTACAGGGAGCTAAGGAGCCAGCAGTCTCCATCAACAATGACCACGCTGACTCTGGGTCAGAGTGTTTTTTAGGTTTTGTTTGTTTTTTTCTGTTTTTAACATTTAAAAAAATTGAGGTATAATTTACATACAGTAAAAGCTGCCATTTTTAAGTATAGTTCTATGAGTTTTGACAAATGCATACAGTTCCATAACTACCACTGCAATCAAGATATAGAACATTTCCATCATCCCCCAAAATTCACTAGAGCCTGTTTGTGATCAACCACGATCTCTATCTCCAGCTGCTGGCAACCGCTGATTAGCTCCCTATCCTTCTTCCTGTTTTTGTTTTGTTTTTTCCAGAACGTCATATAAAAGGACTTATACAGTATGTAGCCTTTTGAGTCTAGTTTCTCTCACTTAGCATATCATATTAGAGACTCTCCATGTCATTACATGTATCAGTAGTTCATTTCTCTTTATTGCAGTCTACAGATTGCAGGGTAGGGTACCACAGTTCATTACCCACTCACTGGTTGAAGAACACTCAGGTTGTTTTCAGTTTGGAATGATTTTGAAAAATTCCACTTGGTTGGTTTATTTATTTATTTGAAGACTTTGTTTAGAGAAGATTTAGGTTCACAACGAAATTGAGAGCAAGGTACAGAGATTTCCCATATACCCGCTGTGCAAACCTCCTACGTGAATAGCCTCCCCATTATCAACATCACCCACCAGAGCAGTACATACATTACCAACTATGAACCTACATTGGCACATCAAATCACCAAAGTCCATAGTTTATGTTAAGGATCGCTCTTGGTGGTGTACATTCTACGGGTTTGGACAAATGTATAACGACATATATCTGTCATTATAATATCATACAGAGTATTTTCGCTGCCCTAAAAATCTTCTATTCTCTGCCTACTTATTCCCCCCACCCTGCAACCACTGGCGTTTTATTGTATCCATGGTTTTTGCCTTTTCTAATATGTCATATAGTTGGAATCATACTGTAAGTAGCCTTTTTAGATTGGCTTCTTTCACTTAGTAACATGCATTTAAATTTCCTCCATGTCTTTTCATGGCTTGATAGCTATTTGTTTTTAGTGCTGAATAATATTCCATTGTCTGGATGTACAACAGTTTATTTATCCATCCACCTGCTAAAGTACTTCTTGGTTGCTTTCAAGTTTTGGCAATTATGAATAAAGCTGCCATAAACATCTGTGTGCAGGTTTTGAGTGGATGTAAGTTTTCAGCTCCTTTGAATAAATACTGAGGAATGTAATTACTGGATTGTATCACAACAGTTTGTTCAGATTTGCAAGAAACTGCCAAACTGCCTTTCAAAGCGGCTGTAGCATTTTGTGTTGCCACCAGCAAGGAATGAGAGTTCCTCCTCCTTGCCAGCATTTGATGTTGTCAGTGTTCCAGATTTTGGCCTTTCTAATAGGTGTATAGTGGTGCTTGTTTTTTCACTGTTGAGTTTAGAGAGCTCTTTATATATTCTGTATACACATTTTTAAATGGATATGCATTTTGCAAATATTTTCTCCCAATCTGTAGCTTTTATTTTAACAGTGCCCTTTGAAGAAGAGAAGTTTTAAATTTTGATGAAGTCCATATTATTAATTGGTTTTTTTGATGAATCATGTTTTTCGTGTTGTATCTAAGAAATCTTGCCTAACCCAAGATCACAAAATTTTTCCCCTTTGATTTCTTCTAGAAGTTTTATGGGTTTCTTCTAGAAGTGTTATGCATTGTAAATTTATGTCTATGATCTATTTTTGCATTAATTTTTGTATATGGTACAAGATAAAGGTCAAGGTTCTTTTTTTTTTTTTTTTGCATATGGATGTCCAGTTCTTCCAGCACCATTTATTGAAAAGACTGTTCTTCCTTCATTGAATTGTCTTTGCGTCTTTGTTGAAAATCAATTAACTGTATGTATACATATATGGGTTGTGTTAGAATTTTTAGATAAGACCTTCTATGTCAGAGGCTATGAACTATTCTTTGCTGGGGAGGAAAGGGGTAACTCAGGGGGCCATAGACACCTTCCTCACCAGTTTTCAGGGTTTAGTAACTTCCTGAAGCAGGAAGCTTGGAGCAAGGCTCAGGCCTAGGCTTGTTCTGCCTTGAACTGAAGGAGACAGTTCTTTGGTTGGTTACTAGCTACCCTGCTCATTGTATACTTTATATGCCTGAATACAAGGCAATCCTGAATATAAGGAGACCCCCTCACTTCTCTTTCAAAAAATAATTTTTTAAATTTTAAATTATTTTAGGTCAACTTGTATATAACATATACTTCTAGGGATAGAGACAAAACAGTCAAAAGTCTATTTTTTTAAACTTTGCTATAATTAGCAATTATTTATAAAAATCTCGTATTATATAAAATGATATATACACTTAGGAATGTGGCTTTTTTTCTCTCACATAGCATGAAATAGTTTTACTTGAGTTCTTCATATGTATCTTTGTCAGAATCTTTGCCAGTACTAGAACCGTTTCTTGTGTCATCTAACCTAGTTTTTTCTGAGCACATCAGTACCTCTGTTATTTGAAATACAGTACTTCTTGAATCTCTGCATGAAGCTGTCTTCAGAAATTTTATCATAAGCCACAAATACCTATTTGTGTAACATTAATTGACATTTTTGTTCATTCTGAACCCAAGCATTTGTGATTTCTACCTCATACTTATTTACAGTGGATTTTTATTATTTTTTTTATTGAGTTCATAATAGTTAACATAATTGTGAAAGTTCAGTTGTACATTATTTCTTGTCTGTCACCACACAAGTGCTCCCCTTCACCCCTTGTGCCCACACCCCACTCCCCTTCCCCTGGTAACCACTGAACTATTTTTTTTGTCCATGTGTTTGTTTATATTCCAAATACGAGTGAAATCATATGGTGTTTGTCTTTCTCAGTCTGGTTTGTTTTGCTTAACATAATACCCTCCAGATTCATCCATGTTGTTGCAAATGGGATGGTTTTTCTTTTTTATGGCTGAGTAGTATTCCGTTGTATATATATATACCACATCTTCTTTATCCAGTCATCAGTCGATGGGCACTTGGATTGTTTCCATGTCTTGGCTATTGTGAAGAGTGCTGCAGTGAACATAGGGGTGCATATGTTACTTTGGATTGTTGATTTTAAGTTGTTTGGGTAGATACCCAATAGTGGGATAGCTGGGTCATATGGTATTTCTCTTTTTAGTTTTTTGAGGAATCTCCATACTGTTTTCCATAGTGGCTGGACCAGCTTGCATTCCCACCAGCAGTGTATGAATGTTCCCTTTTCTCCATATCCTCTCAAACATTTGTTTTTTTTTGTCTTGATAATTACAACGATTCTGACTGGTGTAAGGTGATATCTCATTGTAGTTTTGATTTGCATTTCCCTAATAATTAGTGATGTTGAGCGTCTTTTCATGTGTCTGTTGGCCATCTGTACCTTCCTTGGAAAAATGTCTGTTCGTATCCTCCACCCATTTTTTGAGTGGGTTGTTTTTTGTTGTTGTTGTTGAGTTGTGTGAGTTCTTTATATACTTTGGAGATTAATCCCTTATCTGATAAATGATTTGAAAATACTTTTTCCCAGTTGGTGGGTTGTCTTTCCATTTTGTTCATGGTTTCCCTTGCTTTGCAGAAGGTTTTTAGTCTGATATAGTCCCATTTGTTAACTTTTTCTTTTGTTTCCCTTACCCGAGTAGGCATGGTATTCGAAAAGATGTGGCTAAGACCAATGTGGAAGAGCGTACCATCTATGTTTTCTTCAGGGATTTTTATAAGTTTCAGTTCTTACAATCAAATCTTTAATCCATTTAGAGTTAATTTTTGTGCATGGTACAAGATAATGGTCTAATTTCACTCTTTTGCATGTGGCTGTCCGGTTTTCCCAGCACGATTTATTGAAGAGATTTTCTTTTATCCATTGTATGTTCTTGGCTCCTTTGTCAAAGATTAACTGTCCATAGATGTGTGCAGTGGTTTTTTTTTTTTAAGAAAATATATCTAGGAATTTTATTGTGCCTCTTCCAGTCTCCTCATCACGAAGGATGGGGTAGAAAAGAGAGAAAAGCAAGGCATTAAAACTCTAAGACTCTAAGTCCAGGGGATTGTGCAAAAGGGGAATTGAGGAGCAGAGACTGATATATGGGGTTGGGTCACCTCCCAGGAATGCCTCCATGGGGCAGGAGAGTGAGCTCTGAGAGGACAGTGAAGCATTATTGGCTGCACAACAACAAGGACAGTCTGGGGTCTTGGACACCAAGGTCCCTGGGGTCTTTCCTCCTTGCTTGATGTGGCAGAGCTGGATTCAGAGTTAAGGGTCTCACCAGTATCCCTCACCAGTAGAACTGGTCAAGGGCCTATATTTGGAGTGCTCATTTTAAGTCCTGGGCTTTATTTCTGCCCTCTGACTTGGAAATGTCCAGATATCCTTATGAAATGCAAAGCAGTGTGTACTTCTTTGTGTATGTCTCCATGGAAGGCAACTTATTACCTCTCTTCATGTTCCTGAAGAGGGCCAGAAAATCTTCTTTGTGGCTAAATTCACTCTGCCTTCTGAAGTTCTTCTCATTTCCCTTTGGAAAATCAATTTTTGCAGTAAAGCTGAGGTGATATGTATCCCCTCAGTCTCTTCTGTCTGGATTCTTGTTCTATTCCATCTTCCTTGTGTCTTGTAGGAAGCATGTGTGTGTGTGTGTGTGTGTGTGTGTGTTCCCCACCAGATTGTGAGCTCCTAGATGATAAGACCCTTCTATTGACAAACTTACCATCATGCTAGCTGGCAGAGAAGAAATATTTAAAGTCCAGCTCCATTATCACAGGGCAGACAATGAAGAGTGAATTCTGAGCTGAGAGTAGATAAATTGATAACTGGCACAACAGCTCATGCCTGAAAAGTTCAGATTTCCTTCTCTTCAGTCTCATCTATGGCCAATCTTCCTGAAGAAAGGGACTCTTTCCAGTGCTCCAGGCCCTCATATGGGGGAAAGCCCTGCCCTAGGCCAAAGGGAATTGAGATGTGTGTCAGGACAACAAAGAAAGTCCTTCCACTAAAAAAGAAGAGCAGCAGTAGCATCACTAAATGCTGTCCAAGTTCGTGGTGGAGGTTGGATGCTGGTGTGGATTCTATTGCCACCTGCAGACAAAGGCTCTTATATCTGAGGTAGGGGCCACCATCTAGCTCTTCTTTGTTTGTAATAAACCAAGTCAGCCAGGTAAAGATCGAAGAGTTTATTCTTGAGCTAGTCAGGTGAATTGCTATGTGTATTGAGGGCACACACAGCAGCCCCTGCCTATCTTTGCAGCAATAATCTCTCTCAGGCATGTGCAGTGATGCTAAACATCACAGACATGACACTGAGGTCCTGGGATACTGCACAGATAAACAGACCTGGTAAGGCAGGTGTCAGTGCTATCGCTGGTCATCTGCATAACATCACCCAATACTGGGTGGAGGGAGTAGGCAGGCAAGGAGGTGGGAGGAAGCCCCAGGTGTTCTGTGCCTCCAGCTATGGAGACCAAAGATACTTTATCATGTCCCCACAGAACTCCAAAGTGAGTAAAGCTGGCTATCACAGGACACTACTCCCAGGAAACAAAGTTCCTGGTGATACTTGAGGGCCTTCCAGACCACAGCCTATAGTCCTCCAGACCAGAAAGCTTATTCCTTGCTGAGGAAAAGAGTGTCTTCCAGGGCTCAATGTCCCTGCTAGTCCCTAACCCCACATACCAAAGGCACGCTGGCCCAGTTCCCAGACCATGGCTTTCTACTCCAGGAGCACCTCCCACTTGCTTGGGAACTGATGGGTTAGAGTACTGAAATTATCAGTGATCAAAGACATGTCTGTTGCTGCCCCTTTGCCAATGAAAAGAAGCTGAGCCCAGCAAGAATGAATTGCTGCATGAGATCAGATACTGGCGAAAAATGATAGAATTTGAAACTTCAAAGTAGTCTATCAGCTTAACCAAGAAAACACTGGATTTTGCTAGGAATAATGTTAGAATTTAGATTGTAGGTATCATTACTAAGGATAAGAATAGTATTTTAAACTATGGTATTGGATTTCATGTAGATTTTTCCTTTCATTTGTAAGGTTGCTCTGAAACCTATCTGTTGCCTGTATTTGAGGGAGTAGTTACAAAGTTACTTATTTTGAAATAAAGAGTGGAATGCGCTAAGACAATACATCTTTTAAATATCTCCAAATCATAGAAAAGAGATGAGCCAGTGAAATGGACCTGGAAAGAGAGAAGAAGAAAGTAAGACAGTTTAGCTCAGAATATTTATGCTGCTCCCTGGGTCACCTTCTCCTACTTTACTCCCATCGCAGCCTCGGACACCTCTCCCTCTTCTCTGTAGATAAGTTCAGACACCCTGGAGCAGAGGGACCTTTGACCCTCTCGTGTGGAAGCCAGAGTAGAAATGGTAATGTGGAGACAATGCTCACATCCTGAACATGGAGCTTTCCAAAACGCCCCAGCAGTGGGCATGACAGGGGTGGTCTTACTTTGGGGCAAGGTGACCCTATAGCCCAGGCTCCCGGGTGGGCAGCCCAAAGGATCAAGATGAGGCTGAGTCTCCAAGCATCGCTCAAGCCAGGAGGAGCTGAATAGGGTGGGGGTGATGGAGCTTTATGATATTAAGACAACAGATTACAAATTATTCAGTTACAAAATTTTCAGTTACAGCAAGGACAGAGGCATCTGGGGCACAACCAGACTCTCCCGTGCTGTTCTTCCCCTGCATCCAGATACATCCTGAGGGGGAAGAGAAGAGAACTCTTGAGAGTGGAGAACAGCTTTGATATTGAATTTGAGCTCCAAATGGACTGAATTTAAATCTCTAATTTGACTGACTATTTACTCCAACAGACTAACTTGAAACTCCAATGACACAGTTAGTTTGAGAGCGACAAGACTGAGTTTCCCCCAACATTGAAAATGGTGACTTTAGAGTTAAACTGAACTCCATTATAGAGAAATAAACTAAAATACATTTCTTCCCACTTGAGTTGTAGATTGTGAATTTTAAATGCATTACACTATCATATTCTCTCTTTGAAGTCTTTAATCATGTACCTGGTGTGGACAGCAGTATGACTCAGCTGTGAGCAATATGGGCAGTGTCTGTGGGTTGTGTAGCCCACACTTGGAACCCTTGGGCACATTTCAGCCAACTGAGCATCTGGCTCAGAGGCCCCAGAACTTTTCAACTTGTCCCAGCTGACAATAGCCTGATGATGACACAGCTTCTTCAGAGGCTAGAAGACATTATACATCCCCATTAATTATCTGTATATGACCAAAGAATAACATTTATTAAGTGCTTATGATATGCTAAGTGCCAGCCTGTAAATAATATGTTGGAGGATAGGAGCTTACTTCAAGGAGCTCAATGAGGGAAACAAGGAGATAAGAAATTCAACTTGCAAATACATCCTAAAAAAAGAATTTGTTAAATAACCTAGGCGAAATCTCTCAAACAATAAACTGCTTTTCCCTCTCCTTTGATGGCTGAGAGGGCAAAGTGACAAAGGGGAGCAAAGAGGCAGTATGCAAAATCAGGGGCAGGAATGAGGCAGTGAGTAAAGTTGGTAGTGTCAGAGCAGGAACGAGACAAGCTGAAGGAAGGGACGAAGCTGTATAAGCATCAGCCCCGGCAAGCTTGGAGTCTGAGACTTTCCTTCTCAACCTAGTTTCCTCCCTACCATTAGTCAAAGCGCACCTTATTGCCAAGAGCAAGTCTTCTCTGATCAAGTCCTTTCTCATTTGACCTGTGGGAAAGTCCAATGGGGCGAAAGCATCACGGGCTTTCTGGGGGAGAGCGCTCTGCTGTGGAGGGCAGTGTCAACGTAGTCTATCAGGGCCGAAGAGGCAGCCAGGAGCCGGTAGTCGAGGGAATGGGAAGGCGGGGAGGGACTGAGAGACAGAGGCATTATCCTGTCACTCTAGTGGTGGGAATAAAGGGCTTTAAGAAAATTATTGTTTAAGAGAGAAGTGTCTTCTATTACAGGGCTCTGTCTTCCCTCCCATATTAGTTCCCCACCCCCAACACACACACACACACACACACACACACACACACACACACACACACA